>NC_091079.1:47690151-47993181 GCF_032405125.1 Capricornis sumatraensis
ATATCCTCAAAATTATTTGAAGTTTTGGGTTTTAGCCAGACAATTCACCCACACTTAGAATTCTATTCAATAATATAAATATAAATATATATATATATTTCAATATAAAAATGTTTAAATTTTCATTTAAATTACTGCCTTAAAATCTTAAAGTGAAATTTATTTTCCAGGAGGAGATGTCATATTTATTATATAGCTTCTCATTCCCTTGACACGATTCTGCATGTGCCAGGTGGTAGATCTACTACAATTTTAGAAACATAAGCTTGAAGAGCTGTGCATACAAGTATAATAGGGAACTTCTGAATACAGAAACTTTTTAGGACTCAAAGACATGGGATTGTAATGGTAAGATAATAGGTTTTGGTACAAGGAGACCCGTTTGGGATTTTACAAATAGGTAGCACTCACTCCATCCACAGATAAAGTTTTTTTTTTTTTGGAGAGGAATATACCAATATAAAAATTCCATAAGCCCGTGACTAGTGGGCTTCACAATCTGAATTTCAACAACTTTATTGAAATAGCTCCGTGTAAGCAGAGATATCCCACATTATAAAGTGTGACAACTGACATTGAAGGCAACCATGTATGAAGCTAATGCATCTGGGAAGTGTGTTCTCTTTAAAGAAAATTCTCAGGTGATTATTTCCCTACAGCACAGTGTCTTTTAGATTATGACAACTGAGATCAGTTTTTTTCATAACATTATGTTATTGTTTTTTGAACTTTTTATTTTGTGTTGGGGACTAGCCCATTAACAACGTAGTGATAGTTTCAGGTGAACAGTGAAGGGTCTCAGCTATGGATACACATGTATCCGTCCTCTCCCAAACCCCTCTCCCATCCAGGCTGCCACATAACACTGAGCAGAGTTCCCTGATCTATGCAATAGATCCTTGTTGGTTATCCATTTTAAATATAGCAGTGGGTACATGTCTATCCCCAATTTCCTAACTATCCCTTTCTCCCAGTGACCATAAGTTCATTTTCTAAGTCTCACATTACTTTAAACTCCTATTTTTCAAAGGATTCAGAATTGAGGTGGGGTGAAAAATAGTACAGATACTTGGTTCATGCTCTGGCAAGTTCTTTTCTTTCCTGTCCAAAGCCCAATGTGCATAAACTGAGGAAGACTGTAGGTGATCAAGACATTGTCTTTCATCACATTTCTTTCAAGTGAACTTCTTAAGCAGATGCTCACCAGTCATTCACCAGAGAGTAAAATGCATCTGACTCAAAGGGATTATTTCAACGCCTCTGTGATTCCAGGAACCCCGAAGAAATGAGGAAAATTCAGCCAGATACCCTGATGTCTTTGTTCATCTGTTAGCTAACACTCCAGTAACTGCAGGACTTTCCTGGTGGCTTAGTCAGTAAAGAATCCACCTGCAGTGCAGGAGATGCAGGAGTTGCAGGCTGGAGAAGGAAACGGCAGCCTACTCCAATAATCTTGCCTGGGAAATCCCATGGTCAGAGGAGCCTGGCGGACTAGCCTTAGCGACCACACAACCACCTGAAAAAGGGAGTGATGTTAGCTGTCTTTGCTAAGAATAAACTGTCCATATGGCTAAGAAAATAACTGTAATAATTTAACATTTTCAGCAATATACATAGTCGATGACAGTGAGCTCTCTAGAATGTTTTTTTTTAAATGCTTGAATCACAGAAGGATTTGTTTTTCATTGCATATAGTAAAACCAACCAAACAAAAGTATTCAAGGACTCTGAATTCCCATCCCTTGTTTTCTCAGTTTGTCCTAACATGATGGTGTGACTTTGATCCTCCATAGATTAACTGTGTGGGTGCTCCTCAATCTTGGTAGCCTCTTAAATACTCCACAAAACTACTGAACGTCCTTTAGAGAATATTATCTGCTAAGTCACTTCAGTCGTGTCCAACTCTGTGTGACCCCATAGAGGGCAACCCACCAGGCTCCCCCGTCCCTGGGATTCTCCAGGCAAGAACACTGGAGTGGGTTGCCATTTCCTTCTCCAATGCAGGAAAGTGAAAAGTGAAAGTGAAGTCACTCAGTCGTGCCTGACCCTCAGTGACCCCATGGACTGCAGCCCACCAGGCTCCTCCATCCATGGGATTTTCCAGGCAAGAGTACTGAAACAGGGTGCCATTGCCTTCTCCGTTTGAGAATATTATACACTAAAATAATTTCAATATACCAGTTCTTATGTGTGCTAAGTTGCTTCAGTCCTATCTGACTCTTTGTGACCCTTTGGACTATAGCTTTCCAGACTCCTCTGTCCATGGGATTTCTTAGGCAAGCGTACTGGAGTGGGTTGCCATGCCCTCCTCCAGGGGATCTTCCCACCCAGGAATTGAATCTGCATCTCTTATGACTCCTGCATAGCAGGTGGATTCTTTACCACTGAGACACCTGGGAAGCCACGGGGGAAGTTCTTTTCAGATACACAAATAAAAAGGAGTACTTATGTGTTAACAGAAGTTCTAGATAACAAATATCAGTTATGGACTCTAGTAATAACAGGACATAAGTTTTAAGAAAATGGCAGTGCTTAATTGCAGTCCATAAACTTCAATTTGATTATATCTCTCTCAATAAATCTTCCATTGACGAGTAATGAGTGGGTTCAGAAGCCCAGGCAGAGAAAAGAAAATTTATGTTTATTAGGTATCTACCATGTTTTAGGTTCTTTGCACATATTAGGTCATTTATATTTATTATTATAAAAGCAGATGGAGAAACATGTGCATTAATCCAATAATTCTAGTAATTCAACAGCCACAAAACAAAGTGGGAAAGGAGGTAACAATTTATGACAAAGCCTTGACAGGTGTTTTGAAAAAAAGATAATAGGTCGGAGCAAGGACCAACAGGGTACTATGATTATACAAGTCCTGGTGCCGTGGGCAGCCTGTCCCAGTCAACTATAATGAAGGCAGCCTGGTAGTGGAAGAAGAAAGTAGGATCTAAACTTTCTGACACTCCTTAACCTATTCCTCTTACTGGAAATATGTTATATTCCAATTTCTATCTTTACTTCTCATCCACACATGCTCTTCTGTTTTTGGCAAAACATACATTTTAATTTATCATTTGATTTTAGATCAAACAGTTCAAAAGTGCGTGAGAAGAAGTTCTCCCACCCACCTACTCTGTTCTTACTCCCCAGAGGTGACAATTTTGGGTGTGTGCTGTTAGCTTCGTTGGTTGTATGCCCATAATTTTAAATAGTATTGTCATACTCTTATTTCTTGATTTTTAAATGCTATACTGTCTTATGATGCCACATAATGCAAGATAAAGATTTAACTCACATAAACAATATATTCATTCTTTTTTAGACTCTTTTCTGGTAAATGTTATCACAGAATATTGAGTATAGTTCTCTGTATTATACAGAGGTCCTTGTTGGTTGGATATTTTATATAGAGTAGTATATGTGAAATAACTTTTGTTGGAATTTAAGTTCACTTCCACTCTTGTCTTCCCTCCATGAAAGTGGAAAATCAATTGTGATGCTTTCCAACATAGTCATAGTGTGATTTTCCATATGTTCTTAATTGCTGAATGGCATTATCAGAAACTGTCATTTTATTTGTGTGTGTGTGTGTGTGTGTATGTGCTCAGTTGTGTCCAACTCTCTGTGACTTCTGGGACTGTAGACTGCCAGGCTCCTCTGTCCATGGAATTTTCTAGGCAAAAATATTGGACTGGGTTACCACTTCCTCCTCCAGGAGATCTTCCCAACCCAGGGATTGAACCCATGTCTCTTGCATCTTCTTCATTGGCGGGCAGATTCTTTACCACTGAACCACCTGGGAAGTCCCTAGTTTTATTTATCACAGTAATAGACATCTGACCACCCTTGTCACCTGATTGTGTTTTTCCTTTTTTTTTTTTTTTTTTGAGGGAGAATTGAATAACACACATAACACATGTCAATTTAATGAAAAAAAAACTGTCAAACTGATTTGGCTTCCTGTGGATTGATTCAGTTGCCTGAATTTTCTACATTTCAGAAAAAAAATAGTTATTTTTATGACATGCAAATGCAGCCTAAATTTTGGTCTCAGAATTGCTGAGTTCAGGAAAGACTTCTGAAAGCTGAAAGCCTAGACAAGCATTTGCTTTCAGCTGTTGAACTTCTGAGGATGGGTTCCAGATAAAACTAAGTGACACTATGCTGAGAGTAAGCCTGACACACATTAAGATGAAAAAGTAAGAGTCAACCTGATGACTCCTAGTGTTAACCAGAGTTAATTAGGGGCTTGTGATGGGCCAGCATGAAACAAGCTATTGCAAAAGGAACTGAGTTATTCTGCACTTCTCCAACTCCTGACTTCTTAACAGCAAGGTGAACCCCAAGAACACAGTTCACATAAAGATTGGTTTGCATTCAGGAAAAAAATATTTGCATATTAGGAACTGACAAGTCCAAAAGTGTGTCAATTATTTCTCACCCAACAAAGGTCCTGGAGAATTTCTGTCTCCAGAAAAGAAAACTGGTGTCAACTTCCGTTTAATACCTGATACAGCACTTTTGCAGAGAGGGTGATGGCACCCCACTCCAGTACACTTGCCTGGAAAATCCCATCGACCGAGGAGCCTGGTGGGCTGCAGTCCATGGGGTCGCCAAGAGTCGGACCCAACTAAGCAACTTCACTTTCACTTTTCACTTTCCTGCATTGGAGAAGGAAATGGCAACCCACTCCAGTGTTCTTGCCTGGAGAATCCCAGGGATGGGGGAACCTGGTGGGCTGCTGTCTATGGGGTCGCACAGAGTCAGACATGACTGAAGTGACTTAGCAGCAGCAGCAACAATAGCACTTTTGAATATGCCACTTTCCAATTTGAGAACTTACATTTTTGTTGCTGTTTTCTTCCAACTGACCATGAGGCACATTGTCCAGATTCTGCAACTGATGTCATCTGAGGGGCTGGACTGAAATTAAAGAAACTGGGAACATCTTCCCACAGAGCTGCGATAGCAAGGGGTGCTCACTAATAAATTTTTCTCTTTAAAAGTCAATGTTGAACTTTCCTTGTCAATAAACCTTGTATTGCTGGGTATTTTAAGGTGTTTACCCAGGATCCAACACATTTTAACCTATGTAGTACTGGTGATAATTGCTGAATTTCCAAATTAATAGGAAAACTGGCACTATACTAGATAATATCAGAGTTTATTATTTGTGAAGTGCCAATTTTCTGTAATTAGGGAAGATTGCTAATTATCACTGGAACTATTTATTAATGTCTGAAGGAAGAAAGATTAAAATTAATAGAAATGCTTTTTTAGTGGTTAAAATTTTTAAAGGCTACCTGATGTCATCCTCTCAATGAATCCAGCTCCTCTATATCTTATCAAACAACTGGGCAATTGTGAGGAAAGTGGAAGCAGCACTATTTCCCTAAATTTTGAGATGGAATGATTAAGATGAGATACTTACAACTTGACTAGTACTTTCAGTGTTCCAATGCAAACTGGAAAAATGAAAGTTGCTCAGTCATGTCCGACTCTTTGCAATCCCATGGACTGTAGCCCACCAGGCTCCTCTGTCGATGGAATTCTCCAGGCGAGAATACTGGAGAGGGTTGCCGTCCCTCTTCTTGGGGATCTCCCCAACCCAGGGATTGAATCCAGGTTGCCCACATTGCAGGCAGATTCTTTACCATCTGAGCCCCCAGGGAAGTCCCAAATTGGGAAAGTCCCTACTTAATCATGTAACACCAGTACTTTTTTTATAAGGACAAGTTGGCCCTGGTTCATTAATAAAGGGCAAAGTCTTCATTTATTTAGTGCTATGAAAAGAGGCATTTATTTGTAAGCTTTGTCTACAGCAATGCTAATCTTCACTGTTATATCACATAATTTGAGGAATATGATAAGCTATGAACAATAGTGTTGAAAATGAGCTATCATTTTCAAAATTTATAGAATGTTTACCACAGACAGCCTCTTAAGTTTTATTTCTAGGCATATTCTTGGACCCAAAATAAAAATTACAAATGTTAAGTGATGTTTTAAAGATCTTAAATCTGTTTTTTTTTAACCTGTCAAGAGGAGTTTAAAATATGTGCTCATTAACATCAGGAAATATCAGAAAAATGATAAGCTTTTTAATTTAGCCAATGAGTTTTTACAAAGTCATTATGAGATAGTGACCTATTTATTCAACAAACATTTTCTGACCCTCTACTCTGAGAAAGAGGCTCTGGCAATTGGAGACTAGTTGGTTTTTGGACTAGATGGATGAAAAGGAAGAAAAAAAGTTGGAAAAAAATATTGATGATCTGGGGTCAGGTTGAAGCTGAGATATGCTTGTCTGTAGGGGATAGACAAAGAAGACTGAGTGATTAAAGCGATGCCAGTGAATTTAGGGTCAGGAAGAAGGTGAACACAGAGTCAGGGAATCAGTGAGGATGATAAGCTGAAAAAATGGAAAAAAATCTTCTTGGCTGAATGGAGCCGTGGACATAATTCAGTTCAATTCAGAGCAGTATTGACTGAGTTCCTACTAGGTGTTGAATATAGTCCTTGAAAACTTAGGTAAGAAAAATTGGTGAACACATACTATATTTTACTGGTGATGTCAAATATTCTTTCTCCTTCCCATTAGGTAGTAAGTGGTACTGAAGTTTAAAATGATAGCTAGTGGACATCAGACAATATTTTGTACCTTACGTCTTCCAAAGCTTGAATAACATATTATATTGGAAAGGGATCTTAGATGTAATGTAATCTAGCTTACTACTCCAAGGTGAAGTCCCTGGGGACATTTACTCCAGGAAAGGTTAACACTTTCCTGAGGATCGTATTGGATTATTGAAGGAAAGGGGGCTTACATTTCCTCTATCTTATTTCAGCCTGGAAGCAGCAAGCAGGAGAACTAGCCTATGGACCGTCCTTAGGTGATAGTTTTCCTACACTGTTACTGCATGGTTATCCTAGCTTTGACCTACTGGGATCAAGACAATATCTTTCCCACTACTTGGCACTGAGAAATTCGTGCAATTTCCCAATATACTCTCATCAGGAATAGTCCAGGGAAAACTGCTTAGGTTACTTCACTTCCTACTTTTCAAGATTTTTGAGACTGGCTGGCTCAAAAAGGACTTCCCAGGTGGTGCTTGTGGTGAAGAACCTGCCTGCCAATGCAGGAAACATAAGAGACACGAGTTAGATCTCTGGGTCGGGAAGATCCTCTGGAGGAGGGCATGGCAACCCACTCTGGTATCCTTGTCTGGAGAATCCCATGGACAGAGGAGCCTGGAGGGCTACAGTCCATAGAGTCACACAGAGTCAGGCATGACTGAAGCAACTTAGCAAGCACTAACTGACTAAGGAAAAAAAAAAAAAAATCCAGGGCCACCATATCAGACCACCAAAGTCTCCAGCTGTAAGCAACAGAAACTTACTGTCATTGATGTATGCAGAAAAGAAATTTACTAAAAAGGCTCAGCTGGTAAAGAATCCACCTGCAATGTGGGAGACCTGGGTTCGATTCCTGGGTCGGGAAGATCCCCTGGAAATGCTACCCACTCCAATATTCTGGCCTAGAGAATTTCATGGACTGTAGTCCATGGAGTCGCAAAGAGTCGGACATGACTGAGCAACTTTCACTTTCTTTCAAAAAGATAAATTGGGTAGTTTACAGAATCTCCACCAGGGCCAGGAAGCTAACCCCAGAGCTTAAGCAGCCAGGAATAAGGCCCAATGTCAGGTTTCAATTGGTTTCCAGTGAAGAGATCACTGGCATGGGCACTGTACTCCAAGAGATTTACTTCCTCCCCTGCAAAATTTGGAGCCTGGAGCTGCTCCCAGCATCACAGCAGTCACTTCCTGGATGCTTCAGAGAGGCTATCCAGCTTGTCCTAGTCCAGCTCTTGGTAGCTGCTAGGACTCCTGTGGGTATAATGGCTGTGAATATGGCATGCATGCTCAGTCATGTCCAACTTCTAGAAAACCTCATGGCTTGTAGCCTGACAGAGTCCTCTATCCATGGGATTCTCCAGGCAGGAATACTGAAACGGATTGCCATTTCCCTTCTCTAGGTGATCTTCCCTACCCAGGGATTGAACCCGAGTCTCCTGCATTGGCAGGCAGATTCTTAATCATGGAACCACCTGGGAAATCCCGTAAAGATAGCTCACTGCGCAAAATAAGACTTCTTGAAACACAGGCAGAGAATTCAGAAGCTGGGCAGCCACCAAGACTGGCAAAATTATCCTTGATGCCCTCTTACCTCCTTACTTCATAACTTCTCATCTTAGATTTATGCAAAGACCAAAATTCTCTATACCTTTGTTACTTTTCTAAGATGTTCTCTAGGAGGTAGGAGACTAAATAATTTCATTTCTCAATAATACTTGTTATTGCTAATTTACATACAGTCTGCATGCAGGAGTAAGAATATTAATGACATTACTTTTAAAAGTAAATAAGTGATAATGACACAGTATTTAAGACTTACTGCCTTTAGCCCCTGTGGGTAACCAGGGATCATCTTTTTTCAAGTGCTCAGAAATCATGGGCATTAAAAGAAGAGAAAATGGAATTGTAATAGTTTGTACAGGTTTCCTTTGGGGATCTTTATTTATTTAGGAGATGAAAATTTAGAACCTTTCTCCCTTCATCCCTGACCATGCATGATTAGATCCACAGGACAAAATATATGCAATATGAAATATGCTTAGTCATGCAGTTTCTTTATAAGACCATGGCAGATCTGTAACGACAGACTTGGATAATAATAATGCAGAATACATAGAGTGCTCAGGGCACTGCAAGACATCATTCTGAGTCCTTTACACGAGTTAACTTACGTAATTCACAACCGCCCAAAGAAGAAAGGCTCTTCTCCCATTTTGCGTATGACGACCTGGAAGCAGAGAGAGCAAGTTACCCACCCAGGGTCCTACATCTTGTAAGTGGCCAGAGTCAGATTGGAAACCAGAGTCTGACCCACTCACTGTACGTGTTAGAAAATCATGCACAGTGATGCTATCAGCTTTCCCTGTGGCAGGTCAGAAGTGGCATTCCTGTAGCAGAGGGGCTTTTGCTCCGGCGGCTGGCACTTCTCAGCTGAAATGAGAAGCGTTTTACTGCCACCAGTACAACAAAACATGTTGACCTTACCGCCCCCCCACCCTCACCAGTCCAGTCCCAAAGGCAGGGAGCAATGTGACTACTCAATGTGAAAAATATCCCAAGCATCTCAGCTGATAAATTCTAATGCAGCTCCGACGCCTTTGGTGACTGTTCAGATTCGTTTAGTGCACCAAGCATAAACTGCTTAAATCTTTCACATACAACCGTTCTATTGCCTATTAATTAGAACCGTCTTTTAATTGCATTGGTGCTTCAGAATTAAGTCAATATAGTTACAGGGATAGAATCCCCTGAAGGAAAAATTTCTCTTTATAGGAAGCAAGTGATGTTAAATAGGAAGCAAGCAATGTTAAAAAAAAAAAAAACAACAAACAAACAGCAGAAGAAGCAAACAATAGAACTTCGCATAACATCCCCAAAACACCCCCTCAAAAATCTCCCTAAATCATTTGAGGATAAAACTCCATTTTCCTAGCTGCAGATTAAAATATACTGGGTGCTAAGTTTCCCTGCATATCCTTGCTGTGCTGTGCTGTTGAAGTGTTCTTTCTGTGTCTTCAGCTTCCTCTCTTTGTAACTGATTTCTTCCCCCTACTATGTGAGGTAGCCAGTATCTTCTGACTGTTTACAGACTTTCTCGTTCATCAAAACAGGAAAAAAGAAAATCACACATCAGTCTTTGCCTTTGATGGATTGGTTCTATTTTTTATTTCACTGATTAAACATTACCTCATCCAAGCATTTGCATTTTAGGTCACTTAAGCTCTCAGAGTCTCAAGGAACATCAGCAATTGGCAAAGCCTGGGGAAACTGGAGGCAAGGCAAGAAGGGTTGGAATTATCCAGAGGTCCTGAAGGTAGACTTGATTTGACATTTCAGGGGAGCTGTTGAATTCGGGCAGTGGAAACATTTATGACTTTTCTCCCTGACCTTTCATAGGGACAAAGAGATAGTCAGCAGAGATAGGCAGAGACTTGGTCCTGGGTTGCTGGTGGGTCTGGGGTTCCAGCTTCTCCTGCCCTCTCTGGCCACCCCCAACTCCATTCCCATCCTATGGTCATCTCCCCAAAACCCAAATCTCAGCCATAACCCGATTCTCCCTCCCTCTCACTCCAAATGCCTGGAAGCATATAAGTGGATTGTCATCACAATCATGGTTAATGTCATGAAGTTCCTGACATCTGTCCATTAGTGGAGGTTGGACTATATTCAGTGCAGTCTGGATCATGCTGCTTTGAAAAATAATCTTACAAACATGCTCATACTACGATGCATGGCCTATATTTCAAGGAGTATTAGCTCCTTGCTCTCTGGAGTTCTGAGTCAGGCTTTTTATAGTTCACATAGCCTAGATTTGTGAGTCACTATGAACAATAAATAGCAATCCCCCTGCTACCATGAGTCTTGGGATCAATGCCAGGTGTCAGGGCTGTTGATGCCACTGCTTGCTGACGACAAATGTGCTGTAAAACCCACGGTCATGTGAGGCCTCGGTTTCCTCATCTCTAAAATGAGAGAGTTTTCTAAAAAGGTTTGTAAAAGAAATCTCTATCATTTATTTGGAATCAGGGCATGTCTCTTGTTTAACTTTTATTCTGAATGAAAACTTTTAAAGACCTTCATTTTATCTTACATCTGAAACAGCCTCTTCTGTTTCACTGTGTGTCAGGGATGAAGCTCACACTGAACTGGAAAAGAGGACAGGATACCAAGCTGGTGGGAAATTTTGGATCACATGCTCTGACTCATGGTTCCAAATAAAGAGAAAATGGGCAGAGCAAAGGGGCAAATAAAGAAGGTATCTCTTTGCTCCCAACTGTGCTTCCATCCTTTGAAGCGTGTTGATGAAGCCCTGGAGACATCATTAATTTCTCTTGCTGCCTTCCTTAAGCCTGAGTGGCCAGCCATGGAAAGATGGGGCTGGCCCTCTGCTGCTGTGGACAACTCTAGTGCTCATCCTGGCCTGGAAGAAACTGAAAGTGAAGTTAATACCCAAGGAATAAGTGAATGCTGGCTGCTGTGGCAAAACATTCCAGCAGAGTGGCCAGTAGGATGATATGTGATCCAGGGTTAGACAGCATGACGTTGAAGACACATCGTTTCTCTGACTTTGATACTTAACGAAACACCACACATAACGCTGGCGCTGCATTTTGTTGGTTTCCCTTGCTTCTTCTTTAATCTGGTCTCCTTTGCTGCTTCTTTTCTCCTATAGTGTCTCTGGGTTTTAAGGACCAATTTGGTATTTGCACTTTCTTTTGCATCTCTTCAACTCCCATCCAGCCTCATTTGTTTTCCTATTTCCTTTTTCTTTTTTTCTCTACCTATTAAGGCACCTGTCATGTACTCACCCCCAGGGGCCCAAGTGGCAGGTTCCTTAATTCGTGGAATGCTTAATTTTACTGACACTTTGGAGATGAGGCCAAGTTTCCTTAAAAAAGAAAAAAAAAAAATCCCTGATACTGTCTGTGTATATCTCTAAGGCTCAAATAATTGAAAAGAGTATTGTCTGAGGAGAGATTGCTTCTAAGGAGCAGTACACAAGGAAGAAAATCTGGTTTTCCCAAGTGAAATTTCCAACAAATCATGAACTCTGCAAGAAAGATAAAAACCTCTCTGTGGTGACCAAGGTACCATGTCAGCTTAGAAGCTGACATCATAGAAAAGCCTTTGTGCATAAATAGACTGTGTTAATAATATTTATGATCCAGCCTCCCCCACCCTCCACCTTGTAAATATCAAGCTGTATCCTAGAGGAACAAAAATAAAAGAAGTTGATGTCTACAATATAACTATTAAGGGGGAAATTCACTCCACTGTTATTTCGATGTAATTGGTACTGAGCATGACAATGCACTTGTAATTGGGTCTGTACTTGTTCACTTCAAGGGTTCCATGCTATTTCTACTTGAACCCATTTTTTGATACCGTTCAGCTCAGCAGTGCCAGCTAACTCTTGTTATGTAGTTGAAAAACTGTGGCCATTAAAAATAGGATACGGTGTGATTTTGTTTTGCAGCACTGCATGGAAAATCAGTTGCTGTTCATAACAGCTCTGTGGTTGGTTGATTTAAAGCAGGGGGGTGACTTGGAATTGACAAGCAGACAGTCTGTGAAAAGGGATATTGTATCTTTAAGGCTTTCTGACTGATTGTGTTTAACTGCGCCACGCAGCAGGCAGTAATTAGGCTGTAGCTTCACCGAGCGCTTAAAGCACCAGCCCTGGTTCTCAGTTCTCCAGATTTTTTTTTAAGCACAAACATTTTTTTTTTTTTTTTTTTGGTCTGGGGGTGGGGGGTGGACTTGAAGCCATGATTCTTTTTTTTTTTTTTTCAAATAAACCATGAGTGAGTGTCTAAGTGAGCAAATGAAAAGCTGACCCCAGAGGCTTCCTGTGTAGACTGTCTCCAGGGACCACTCTGTTCTGATGGACTCTTGGGAGACCAGACGGTCACCCTGGGAAGCGGTGAGAACCCTGATGGGTGTGCAGGATGCTAGAGAAGGTCAATGTGCTCTTGAAATGAAAGGAAGGCAGTGACACGGTTTCTTCTGGCCCAGCTTGTGATGTTAACGAGACTAGTTGAAGCCTGCTTCTGAGAAAAAGTGCCTAATAATTTTTATTTAGGGGAAAGAGAAATTTCCCTTTACCTATTAAGTAGAAAAGAGAGTATGCTATAGAAACAAGGCAAATAAGCCATTAGTTTAAGGAAAACTTTCCATCTACCACTCTGCCTCTGTTCTCCCCCCTCCAACCCCTCCCACCACTTCACCTCCTTAAAATACTGCTGTGATGAACACTGTCAATTGTTATTATTTGGTAAAGCCCGAGTCTCAAGTTTTTCAGGCGTTTGTTATCACAGAGGAGCAGTTGACAGATTTTAAATTGACCTTATAAAAAATGAACCTTTAATTACTGGTTGACCATGGTAGCTGTCTTCATTGTGAGTCAGGCCACAGGGGCTGAGTCTCGACTAAGGTGCAAGATGCTACAGTAGGTGCTATGAGAGATAAAACTGTCCTGCAAATGGATTGTGATCTTGACTGCACTGTATACAGCTTTTCTTCCTTTTCCTGGTTGTCTGGGTGAGATATTCCATACAGATTTGGGTACCATTTGATTTTTATATTGCTAAGCTTTTTTTTTTTTCCTTATTAAGCCAATTTCTTTTTTTGAAAAAACCTGTCTTTTAGTGATACCTATAAGTATCTTTACATATCCCTTCTAACATTTCTGTAGATTACAAACATATAGGGATCACAGACATTTTGATTTAAAATGATAACTTTTCATACTTGTGGCTCATGCCAGAGTTTTAGATATGCTTTACCTCAAATGGTATTGTTTAGTCTCCCTACCTAATCGTAAGGGTAGCAGGGTAGCTGAGAGCACAGTGTTAAGATACTCAGGAGCTGGGTTTTGAAGGAGACTGGGGTTAAGGATCAGCTTTGCTGGATTCTGCTTTTTTCACTATAACCTGGTCGTATACCCAATCCCAGAATGAAGAATCTTCTAATTTAACAGTAATAGAAATAGGGACTTTCCTGGTGGTCCAGTGGCTAAGACTCTATGTTCCCAAAGCAAGGTTCTATCCTTGGTCAGAGAACTAGATCCCACATGCTACAACTAAGACCCGGTGCAACCAAATAAATAAATAAATAAATTGTATTTTTTAAAAGAGTAATAGAAACACTTTGTTATAACTTTTCTAGTTAAAACCTGGAATTCAAAGTTGAAAATAGGTCTCCAGGAGGGGATGCTGATTTTTAAAAGTTGCTTCTACCAGTTTTATGCCAATGTTTGTACTTTCTCTAAAGAGTTTCAAACAGAAGCATTCTGTTCTCTTGGTTTTAATTTTTTTTTTTTTTTGGACTGCCTTGAAGATAAATTGCTTTAATCTGTAGGCTAAGTTGCATTGATATATTTATCTTTCTCAACATGCTTTCTCCTAAGGTCAGTCTTTCTTTGAAAGATTTGATTTAAATAAATTATAAATGTGTATCAAAATCTATTTGCTATTAGTGTAAACACATTCAAAATAGATCCCACTGTTGCTTTGAAAGAAACAAAGATGAATTCCATTCTATAGTTCAAATTTCAAAGGTGCATGTGTACTTTTATGTATGCCTGCATCTAAATGTTGAGGTCAATATTTCTATAAATTCCTAAGGTTGGTTCATTTTACAGTGCTGATAAATGTTCCTTGGAATTAGGATGTATAGAAGATCAAAGATTAAATTGCAATTTTTCCCTCAAAGTGACAATGAGCCTAATTTACTGTCAGTTAATGCCAGGTGTTTCTCCCCCTTGTATTAAGTTCTTCAAAACAGTGGCTGCAGAGGACACCATTCACAGAGGCTTAGCACTGGGGAGAAAATGATTACATTAAATCGAATGATATGAATAATTCATGACATCACGTTTTGTAATCCTGGTGTTAAGCATAAAACCAGTGGTTTATTTTTCAGCAAAATGTTTTTGTATCATTTTAGATAGTGCATAATGCAAAACAATAACTGCATACATAATGCAAGAAGGATGGTGGTGAACCGGGTCCTTAATAGTGCTTGCAGCATCAACTGGGGTATGATCACAATAAACACATTTTGAGCCAATGCCCATGGGTGCCCATCACTTGCTGGAATCTTCTGAGTCCAATAGAATGTCTGCCTTTTAATTTGTTTTTGAATATTACGCCTGACCTTTACCAAGGATCCGAAAGTCAGTCCTTGTATATTGCTAAAACTATCAATCCTTTCATCCCCCTTTCTTTTCAGTATGCTGGGAGGGCAATTCTATTGGGGGTAAATAGCAGATTTTTTGAATGGTCTTTTATTTTCCAGTCTGGAGTTGGAAATTCTAGAAACATCCACAGAGTCTGAACTTAACATTCTTCAATAAAGACCTTAAATCTTCTGGAATAAAATGCCAGTTATTTAGCAATTCAGCCAGGTACCTATTAGGAATGTCATTTAAATCTCTGAGACTAAATAAATGATTCCTTATCTTATGTAAATCTTCTTGCTGTTTCTTATGAAAAAAAAATCTTTTCTTTATAATTATCAAAGGAGATTGAAGGTGGCCCTGAAAGCCTTCATGAAGCAATTTCCAGGTCATGTACACTGTAGCAATACCCTAACATGAGTCTGATTATTCTGCCGCATTTCAGGCTGAAATAATTGTGGACCCAGACCATCTGCGGCTGCCTTTTCCAGCACCTTCCTGTGGACAGCTCCAGGGCACTCTCGGGAAAGCCAGAACGGACTCCTGCTGATTCGCCCACATATTTGTCTTGAATGAAAGAATGGCATGTGCCAGTTGATTTCAAAGCTTTTCACAAACCACCTCCACATTTGAAGTCTCAAGAGTTTATGTCATGCATTTGTATTACTTACAAGTAATTAAATATACCATCGGTGTTTTACAACACAAACACATCTGCTGATAATATTGTAAATAACCTGTATTATTATTTGTTTGAAACAATACATTCATAATTAATGGTTGGTCAGGAACCTTGAAATCCTGACCTATTTATAATAGATATTAATTACCACATATATGAACAATAGTTTGTTTGAAATTCTTTCTTCACAAAAGGATAATCTGGAAGCATGTTCAAGTATTTTGTTATCTTTATTTACTCTGATCCCAAGAATATTGTTTAAAGCCCTAGTTTTAAGATTTTAAATAGACTGCCAAAATAGGTAGATGATGATAATGTTGTTAGGGAAAAATTAAGAGATGTAGCATATAGTAGTGCATTATAAGGTCTTGTTGAGAATGTCTGATGGGAAAAGGTCATGATGACCCAATTAAAAGGTGTGGAAATGGGAACACTGCATTTGATTCAATATAGAAATGCTGAGGTGCATGATACATGCATTGTAGCTTGAGATTCGTCCTTCTGTGAAAGAGATATGATTACCTAGAACTAACAGAAAGCAGAAATCAGACTTTGTAAGGGAACTGATATTTTCCCCTAAAGTACAAATTTTATGTTAAAAATCCAAAAGAAGGCTTCCCTGGTGGCTCAGTGGTAAAGAATCTGCCTGCCAATGCAAGAGACGTGGATTGGATCACTGGTACAGGAAGATCCCACTTGCCTCAGGACAGCTAAACCTGTGCATCACAACTCTGTGCCTGTGCCCTCGAGCCCGGGAGCCACAACTGCTGAGCCCACATGTGTAGCTACTGAAGCCTGTGCGCCTAGAGCCTGCGCTGTGCAACAAGAGAAGCCTCCGTGATTAGAATCCCATGCGCCATAACCAGAAGAGTAGCCCCCTACTCACTGCAGCTAGAAAAAGCCCGAGCAGGAACAAAGACCCAGAACAGCCAAACATAAAAAATAAACACACTTATAAAAAGATCCAAAAGAGAGTCCTGTTATTTAAGACTATGCCACAGTTGAGTATCAATAGAAGTCGGTTCCCACCTCCATCTTTCTTATTCCTACAATTGTTTCTAGTTACAAATTTGAGGGTGACTGGTGGTGATATCCAATCACTTAATCACTGAAGATCTGCTCATCATGGTCTGGACTGCCCCCATGCAGCTGCACAGCTGCTCTATGAGGGGACACAGATCTTCTAGTTCCCTCCTCCCCATTTCTCATCTACATTCATGGGAACAGTAACTTCTTTTTGGTATAGCCTATCAAAAAGAAGAGAATTGTGCATAACGTAATTTCAATTCTGAATACAGAGAATGATGAAAACATTGCTAAAATGAAAATCTATGGATCCCTATAGCAAATATTTCCATTTTTTCTTTAATATACATAGCTATGCTGCCCGGCATAAAACAGAACACAAGTTTCAGTGCCAATATGACCACTTATCAGCTGTGTGAATTTGAGAAAAATCAGTGAGTAACTCAGAACCTCAAATGCCTCTTCTGTAAAATGGGAATACAGAAGCTAGCCTGGTTTTCTTACAGGAAAAAAAAAAAAAAAGGAACGGATGCACAGGGGAATATTCTATAATAATTCTCTATGAAAATAATTATATTTAGCTATTTAAAGAGTTTCTTCTTTGTCAGTTAATACATTATAAAACAGTGCCTTAAAATATAAATTTGTTCCAAAAGCAAAACACAGAAACCCATTGGGAGTTCATCTATATGTTTAAACTTTTAAGACCACCAAATCAGTGATGTGGGCTTTCATGAGTGTCTGGCTTTCTCACACTTTAATGCATAACCTTGAAAGGGATAAAAGTTGCTGAGCTGGCTCTTTCTCTGCCTTCCCCAGAACATATGTCAATGGAGCAACAGAGAATTAGCTGTAGCAAGAAGAAGGATGGTTGAGTGGAAGCTTGTTCAATAATTAATCCGCTGAGTAATATTTGATAAATATTTAGTCAACTCTGTGTATCATGCAGCACTGGTTGCATACCAAAGAACTTGCAAAGGTAAAAACTGCCAGTCACAGGCATCAAAGATCTGAAGATTTCAAGCTCACAGGCCAGAGATGTGCAAATTATTCCACATAATATAAACCCCAAAATATACATCCATGACTATCCATGTGATATTTTGGAAAGGGTGATAGAAGGCCATTACTTTATTCTCCACAGTTCTTTTAACGTGTATTTGGCATCACATTTTAATTTAATAGCTGCCTGCATGCTTATGTGTGTGAGACACAATATTCTGATGCATACATGGAATGGAATTGTAAAATAACAACTCAGTGTCCTCTTGAAATTCATTCTATGGTGCTAGGAAAGCACTGGTGGGTGATCCACTGCTCTTAACTGAATGGAAACAGAATTTGCTTCAGTATCTAGAGAACAGACATTTGAATTCACCTTAATAAACATTTATTAATTCCTTGGGATGCTTAACTATCATGCACAAAGAGACGCTAACCTGTGTGAATCGTGTTAGTGCAGGATATGTAAAAATCAAATCAGTGTAGCAAAAATGAGTAAGTAAAAATAAGAAGATGATCTCTGATTGCTGGAAAGATTATCTTTTATAGTGAACATTTTGAAGTTTTCATTTTACTATCTATTTAATCACTCACACATCATGTTAGGTTGTGAATTCTTGGTGAAATCCTCACAAATCTTTAAAACCTCTCCAGAAAGCTCAAAATTTCCTTCTGTAGTGGTGCCCACACCACCTTCAGCTAGTCACAGGTCCTCTGCTTTCCTGGGGGTGGGTGTGAATACTTAGAAAGAGAAGGTGCAAGTGCCTGCTCTTCTTGGCACCCCCTGCTGGCCACAGGAGCACTAATGATGGCTCCACAGAGGCCTCATCTCTCTTCCAGCCCATGTGAACCGTTGCCATGGTAGCCACAGCAATAAAAAAAAGAAAAAGAAAGGAAAAAATGGGAGCCCGGGGCTGCGGCATATGAAAGAGACATGACCCCAAATAAGGCACTGGAATGGAATGCCTCCAGGATTTCCCCTCAAACACAAAAGATTGATCTTGCAGGAAACTATTCTACCTGGATTTATTCACAGGAACCATGTTTTATTCCTTAATTATGGTTCCTTGTCCATACCCCCATACTTTGATTCTCTGTTTCCTTACTATTCTCCTCTTTTACACATGACCAATTAAGTGAAAAGACACTGAACAATGGCAAAAACAGAGATAATAAGAAGTGTTGACAATGTAAGGACCAGTTTATAGATCAGGTGACTTACTCTTGGTGAGATGGCAATGCTCCCCAACTGATCTACAGATACAATGCAACCCCTATCAGAAATCCAGCTAGATTCATTGCAGGAATTGGCAACCTGGTTCTAAAATTCATATAGAATTGCAAGAGATTCAAAATGGTCAAAACAATATTGAAAAAGAATGAAATTGGAGGACTCACACTTCTTGACTTCAAAACTTAACAACAAAGCAACAGTAATCAAGACAGTGTGATACCAGCATATAGATAGATGGAATAGACTGAAGAGTCCAGAAATAAACCCATGTGTCCATGGTCAACTGATTTGCAACAAGGATGCTGAAACGATTGAATGGACAAAAGTCATTTGAATAAATGGAGAGCCACCTGAAAAAGAATGAATTTGTACCCTTACATCATACACAAAAATCAATTCATAATAGTTCAAAAACTTAAATGGAAGAGCTAAAACCACAGAACTCTTAGGATTAAACACAGTAAATATTCAGGACCTTGGATGGGGCAGTGAACACTTCGATATGATATTAAAAGCATGAACCACAATGAAAAGATAAATTGGACATAATGTAAGTTAAAAATATTTATATTTCAGAAAACAGTATCAACAAAGTGAAAATGGGATGAAATATTAATAAAGCATATGTCTAATATTATGTTTGTGTCTGGAATATATACAGAAATCTTACAATTCAATAAAAAAAGACAAATAATCCAATTAATAATGGGCAAAGGACCTGAACAGACATTTCTACAAGGAAGATATAAAAATGGCCCAAAAGCCCCTGAAAAAATGCTCAACAGTATTAGTAATCATGGAAATGTGAATCAAAACTACAATTAGGTATTACTTCACACCAACTAGTACACCAAGAATAAAAAAGATAACGAGTGTCAGCAAGGATGTATAGAAATTAAAACCCTCATCACTTGCTTGTAGAAATGTAAAATGATGTGGCCACTTCAGAAAACACTCTGGCAATTTCTTAAATGGTTAATATATACCCAGAAATTCTACTTCCAGGTATATTCCCAAGAGAAAGGAAAACAAGTGTCCACATAAAAACATGTACAGTAATGTTTAGGAAGTGAAGTTGCTCAGTCGTGTCCGACTCTACGTGACCCCATGGACTGCAGCCTACCAGGCTCCTCCGTCCATGGTATTACCAGCCTCCTCCCTACTGCCCATCACAGGTGCTGAAATCCTTAGTCTCTTTTTATGTTTCCAGATACGTAGAGCTATCATCGGCACTTGACTTCTTGTCTAAAAACTAGACGGTGTGTGCTCAGTCACTCAGTCACGTGCAACTCTTTGTAACCCACTGGACTATAGCCTGCCAGACTCCTTGTGGGATTTTCCAGGCAAGAATCATGGAATGGGTTTCCATTTCCTTCTCCAAGGGATCTTTCAGGAGCAAACTCAAGTCTCTGTGTCTTATGCATTGGCAGGCAGATTCTTTACCCCTGAGCCACCTGGGAAGCCCTCATATACAGAATATATTGTAATAAACATAATATTTGCATGGGCAACCCTAGGATTATATTAGCTTCCCCCTATTAATTTTAGCTACAAAAGTATACTTTATATGAGGATAAAGGAGTAGAAAGAGGACTAAGTTTATAATTAAAAGGCTGAATTCAAACTTTGACTCTCTTTATTATCCTGTGTTTTCTTTTTCTTACCATAGCCCTAGCCCCTAGAATGTAGGTTGAAAAATAGTAGATACTTGACAAATAAGTTTTTAAGAATAATGCATATTATGTAGATAAGATATACAAATGTAACTCACTTAAATGTAAAAGGCACATTATACATATAAAGTATAGAATCATAAACTCTCATCTAGAGGGGGCAATTGCAGAAAACCAGGAATTTGAAAATATAAGATCACTAAGACAAAGGATTTGCACTTATTGTGAGTGTAAACACTAATTTTAAAAAAAGTAGGCTGACTTTGAGGAAGTCAGAGGAACACAGGATTAAAGGAGACTCAGTGATGACGGCTTGATGTAGAAGCGTGGTTCCCAGTGGTGACCACACAAGAGAGTCCCCTCAGGAAAATCGTTCAGCACCCAGGTGCCGGTTCCACACCCACAGACATTCTGACTTCCTTGGTCTGTGATGAGACTTCGGCATGCATATGTTTTGAAACTTCTCCACCTTATTTTGATATGCAAAGACTGTGTCACTAGGATAAGGGAAAATATTGTAGACTTTGAAAAAAGAGGCAGTTATGTTGGAATTGGTGATTGTTCACGTACTGACTGAGTCATCTTGGGAAGTTACTTATTATTTTTGGCTTTCATTTCTTCACCTTTAAAATGGAGATAATAATCATAAAGATATAAAGATTAGAGGAGATGACATGAATACTGTTCCTAAAAGAGTGGTCATTCAAAAGTTGATGTCGATTGCATCTTTATACATCACTGCACTGTGCTCCTTTTTATGCTTTGTTGTTTTTTCCAGTCACTAAGTCCAACTCTTTGCAATCCCATGGACTGCAGCATGCCAAGCTTTCCTGTCCTTCACCATCTCTCAGAGTTTGTTCAAACTCATGTCCACTGAGTCAGTGATGTCATCCAAATATCTCATCCTCTGTCATCCCCTTCTCCTCCTGCCTTCAATCTTTCCCAGAATCAGGGTCTTTTCCAATCAACTCTTTGGATCAGGTGGCTGAAGTATTGGAGCTTCAGCTTCAGCTTCAGCCCTTTCAATGAAAATTCAGGGTTGATTTTCTTTAGCATTGATTGTCATGAGAAAAGCTATAGCTGTTGGGATGGATGAGAAGGAAATTAGTGAGTAATGGGCCAGTATTATTTCTTTCTGGATTTGGTGGCACAATAGCATTATTATTAGTAGCATCTAAATTCATCTAAATTAAAATTTTTTTTTACTGGTTATTCAGAGTTCTCCCAATAAGCAGATTCGAAAATAACTGAGGGGTCATCTGAGGCCAGTATCATGCTATCTTGAGTCATCCTGGTTAAAGGAAACTCATTTATACAGTTTTAAGAAACTAGCACAACTTTTTTTGTGTGCAAGTTTCCAAGTCCTAGAATTCCATTAAAATTTTCCTGCTCATATCTAATATAGTGCCTGGCATGTAATCAATGCTCAAGATATATTTTTAATTGAATTGAGTTTTAAGATAGTTTCTCTCTCTCTTTTTTTCTTTTGCTGACAGTTTTGTTTTCCTCACTGTTCTACCTGGTTGTCTTCCAAGTTTTACAGATGGAAACTTTACTGAGTAGTAAAAATCCAGGTGACTATTGTTAATGGTAGCAAAGCCAGGGTCATGCCCCTTCAACATTAATTTCAGCTCAACTTCAACTCTTCAACATTAATTTCACTTTTTGGCTTCATTTGCTTGATTCTTTAATGCCTGGTTTACCCAGCCATTTTGTTCCTAGTTTGAGACCATCTGGCATGCATTCCTTCTTTCCTACTTATATCTTTGTGTATATATCTCTTCAAATCTCAAAATATCTCTGGATTATCACCTATTTTCTCTTCTTTCCTTATCAAGAGAATAATCTACCCTCCCACCATTGCCAGGTCTAAAACCCTTCTGGGACTCTCCCAACTTTATCTCCTCTTCCCTTGTCTCGGAAAGCATCAACTGGTCCTTATAAAAATGAAACATTTAATCTTTAAAATATCTTTCCATTGGTGTCTCCTCTTGTGCCTTCAGATGTGTCTAGCTTTCTCTTATTTCATACACACACACACACACACACACACACACATTCAACATCACTCAAAATTCTTTCAGCCTTTATACCCATGTTAAGTTCAACCCAGTAACTCAGTGTTTAGTTGTGTCCTACTCTTTGCAGTCCCATGGACTGTATCCCACCAGACTCCTCTGTCCATGGGATTCTCCAGGCAAGAATACTGGAGTGGGTTGCCAGTTTCTACTCCAGTGGATCTTCCCGATGCAGGGATTGAACCCACGTCTCTTGCATCTCCTGCGTTGGCAGGAGGATTCTTCACCACTAACACCACCTGTTTTTCTCTTCTTGACATCCTCTTGTCGCTATGCTTTGCTCCCTTATTTAAACTGCAGTATAGTTGCTGTGCAGGGGTATAGCAGCTTAGGTACAGGTATGTATGCCTATATATATGTGTAGATATACTATAGTATAGAGTGTATATTGTATACCTATACCTATATATAGTATGCTTTTTGGCTTCATTTGTGTGTGTGTGTATATATATATGTATATGTATATATGTATATATACATAGTGTAGGTATACAGTACAGTGATTCATAATTTTTAAAGGTTGTATTCAACTTACAGTTATTGTAAAATACTGGTTAATTCTCCATGTTTTACCCTTGTAGATTATTTTACACATAATAGCTTGTATTTTTTAATCCCTTGAAGAAAATGGCAACCCCCCCACCCCCTCCCCAGTATTCTTGCCTGGAGAATCCCATGGACAGAGGAAGCCGGTGGATTACAGTCTATAGGGTCACACAGAATTGAACACGACTGAAGTGACTCAGCACATATGCACCCCTATGTTGCCCCTGCCCATTCCCCTCTCCCCACCGGAAACCACTAGCTGGTGCTTTGTATCTAATCTGTATGTCTGATTGCTTTCTTGGCATATCCACTACTTTGTTGTATTTTTTAGATCCCATATGTAAGTGATATCATGCAGTATTTAACTTAGCGTGATACCCTCCAAGTCCAACCACAGTGCTGCAAATTCTTTCTTCACTTTTGTGATTCCTTCTATTTCCTTTCTTTCCTTATTGTACTTCTTTCTTTGTCTATAGTTGGGTCAAAATTGAGTCGATTCTTACTTTTATTTAATTTTCTCACTCCATATCTTCATGTAGAATTTATTTTTTTCTAACAATGTCAAATATCAATCGCATGTACCATTCATTTAAAAAATTTATTCATACTCATTGACCTACTTGCTCATTTAAAACACAGACAAAACATGTGCATGACTATGAGAATGAAAATTAGTGACCTGTCTATAAAGAAAATTTTATTTAGTCCTACTGCCTGCTGCACTTTATCACTTATGTGCTGTGTGCTAAGTCGCTTCAGCCATGTCATGCTCTCCCCAGGGAATATTTCTGACCCAGGGATCCAACCAGCTGTCTCCGGCATTGGCAGGTAGGTTCTTTACCACCAGCACCACCTGGCAAGCCCAAGACTTCATCACAATTTCCAGCAATATGTCAATAGCCAAGCTAGTTCTCTTGCTCCCAAAACCGATTTCTGCCAATGCATCTCATCTCTTTGTGGCTTGCCTTGGTTGCCTGGCTCACCCCTTATCTCTTCCTCTCTTCACATAATATGCTTATCTGACTTCTCTTTTATCATCCTCATTTCTTCTTTCTCTCCTCATGAGCACTCTAGTATAAAGTTCTCTTCTATAATAGAATGTGAGTCTTTAATTGATTTTTTTTGGACAAAGTCTTTCCTCATCTGAGTGTCTGGCACATAATTTTCAACTTTTCTCCCACAGATACAAGCTCTGTCTTCTATTCAAAAGTATTGCTGTTGTTCAGTTGCTAAATTATGTCTGACTCTTTGTGATGGCAGCACACCAGGCTTCCCTGTGCTTTACCATCTCTGGGAGCTTGTTCAAACTCAAGTCCATTGAGTCAGGGTTGCCATCCAACCATCTCATCCTCTGTTGCCCTCCTTCTCCTCCTGCCCTCAATCTTTCCCAGCAAAAGGATCTTTTCCAATAAGTCAGTTTTTTGCATCAAGTGGCCAAAGTATTGGAGCTTCAGCTTCAGCATCAGTCCTTCTAATGAATATTCAGTGTTGATTTCCTTTCTATTACAATAATAATCATCCTCAAACTTCTGTACCATCAGTCAGTACCCTGCTTCTTCTCCATCTAAATAAACCATCCACCTTAGGTGATTATAATGTCTAGATTTGTCAAAGAGATTTCTGAATCTGTCTTCCATGTGCTAAACCTACCCTTCCTTGAAGCTCAAGTTCAAGTCCCTAGGTAGTCTCAGCCCTAACTAACCACCCTATCCTTCCTGAGTCAAAGAGCAGGTACTGGCTGACACTTGTTTGCAGTAAGTCCCTCGTATATGTAATTGTTTAATATTACGTCCTGCCTCTAGGAGAGAATGTAAGCTGTTTGCTGGTAGGGAACATACATGTGCCATATATGCTGTGGGCAGAATATCCATAGTCTCACTGCCAGACAGTGAGAGTCAAAAGAACATGTGTTAACACTGGTGATTTTTCATTTTTAAACTTCAAGTAGCATAAAAACTAAATATAAACTGTGAGCATTGCTGATTGGCCTTTGAAATGACTGTTTTCCAGAGTGAATAATAATGAGTGTTTGGATAATGCCCTGATAACATAAAAGAAAGTGTAAAAGAGAGAGAGCTAGAGAGAGAGAGAAAGAGAGGGAGAAAGAGAACATGAGAGACACAGAAAGAAAGTAAGAACTATATTTCTTATTTGCTTAAATGGAGAAACTAAAATACTTGATCTTTTGACTTCCTCAAGCATAAGCAATATAATGTTTTCAGAAATAATGCATATAAGTATAACTGAAAGTTGCTCAGTTGTGTCCGACTCTTTGTGACCCCATGGACTTTATAAACCATGGAATTCTCCAGGCCAGAATACTGGAGTGGGTAGCCATTCCTTTCTCCATGGGATCTTCCCAACTCAGGGTTCAAACCCAGGTTTCCCGCATTGCAGATAGATTCTTTACCAGCTGAGCCACAAGGGAAATAATGCATAGAGCCTGCTAAAAGTAAGCACATTAAAATGCTTTGATAGTATTGCAATACTGTTGTCTAGTGATTACATTTCATCTCCTGTGGGAGTGGCTTTATTTCTTTGTTTTTGTTACCCAGCCCAGTCTTGCTCAGATCCTGAGTGTTCATAGCCTCTTGGCAATTGACAGTTGAAAGGCACACGTATGTCTGTGTTAAATGCATATGGAAGAAAATTAGCCAAAAATGGTACTAGAAGAAACAGAGCAGGTGAGAACTTTTTGCTTGTGGTGTCTACTTCCCTAGTGGCTCTGTGGGTAAAAGAATCCACCTGCAATGAGGGAGACCTGTTTTCGATTCCTGGGTTGGAAAGATCGCCTGGAGGAAGGCATGGCAACCCACTCCAGTATTCTTGCCTGGAGAATCCCCATGGACAGAGGAGCCTGGCAGGCTAAAGTCCATGCGGTTGCAGAGTCGGACACAACTGAACGACTAAGCACAGCAGTCTGCCAAGCTGCTTGTCTTCTTTCTTTCATTTTTTTAAAGATTTTTTTTTTTCAATATGGACCATTTTCAAAGTCTTTATTGAATTTGTTACAATATTGCTTCTGTTGTTTATATTCTGGTTCTTTGGCCTTGAAGTATGTGGGAATCTTAGATCCCCAAACAGGGATTGAATCCACACTTCTACATTGGAAGGTGAAGTGCCAACCACTGGACCACGAGGGAAGTCCCTCTCCTTGTCTTCTTTCTCTTCCTACATTTTCACCCCAGAACATCTTCTTTCAAGTTGGATCAGAATCCGTTTTCTTTTATCTGGTCCCACTCTGTTATACTGACTGTGTGTGTTTTGCTCACTCAGTCGTATCTGACTCTTTGCCACCCCATCATGGTCTGTCCACGGAATTCTCTAAGTAAGAATACTAGAGTGGGTAGCCATTCCCTTCTCCAGGGGATCTACCAAACCCAGGGATCGAACCAAGGTCTCCTACATTGCACGCAGAGTTTTTACCATCTGTGCTACCAGGGATTAGTTTACACTTACTACCTTGTTCCTAATCTGGGTGCAAGCCATCTATTATTACCTTCTCTGATTTCTCATAATTCAACCGGAATAAAATCCACTGCCCAAGGGCCATTAAAACCTCACAGAAATTATGTTATCTTCTCGCTTCACCCTCAACACTCCAAGGAGGGGATCCTAGCTGAGCGCCTCTGTCCCGAGGCCTGGTGAGTACTGGCCCCCCAGAAACTGATCCCGGAGGCTGGAAACAGTGTCCGTCTGAGACACATGGGTCCTTCAACAACCCTAGCCTAGGACGGGCATTGTCCAAACAAATCCGCTCCACTGAAGGGAATCACAGCTCACTAACGTCTTTTCACCTTTCTTTTAAGCACCAAAAAACTAGAATTTATACATCCTTGAGTTGACTAGACATTTTCCTCATGACAAAGTGGTGCAAATAAATATGAATCCTAAAACATTTCAGTTTGATTGATAGTATGGTACAGCTCCTGGATTTTTGTCACTAGGAACTGTTTTTATTGGCTTTCTCCTCTGGGATCTTAACATCCAACCATGAATGATAAGGCATCTTTTCCCCCTATCACCCAAAAAGAAAATTTGAGCACTTTATGCTCACTGGGAGGGGCAGAATATAATTAATTCATGGTTTTAACGTGCAGGGAACTTACTCGACTCTGTCTCTAGGAAATAAATGACATCCCAGGTGGTAATATGCTTGCTGCTTGAATGACTTACTGTCTCTGCTTTTTTTGCCTAATCACCCTCCTGACCTCTGTATCTGACCCTCATCTCATCCTCCTCCCCCTCAGGATTCACTAACTGAACAGGGATCTTAAAGGTATTCTCCAAAAGCACACAGGGGTTGTGAGCTTGCTTTCAGAAGCATTTATTGTCACTTTTAAGGCTTATTAATCGAGTGTTTGAAATCTTGACCCTAGTATCATTGTTCTTCTCATAGAATTCTTTGACTTATCTAGAAATATTCATATATTTTCTGCACATATATTTGGTTACGTTTTATCCATTAGTGTATATCTTTGCTTGGCTTAAAATATATGAAAATGATCTTTAGATTTTTGAAGAGGGCTATTGAATTAGGTGGAGTAATTAATAATTGTGGGAATGAATGTATAAACACAATAAAAAATAGGATGTTTATTATTGAAGGTTAGTTTCGTTTCTATGGATAAGTAAAAAAAAAATGCAGACAAACATTTAATTATTCTGGATAACCAATAACTGATGATGTGGAGAAGACATTTTCATGTGAATTAAATATAATCAATTTCAGGCTATATATGCATAAGTAGTAATATATGCATGTATTGATGAACAGAGTTTTTAAATTATCTGATCTAATTTGCTCTTAAACTACTTTAAATTTTCTGTTTAGTGCTAGATCTACTTTTCTCAGATGCTAATCGCGATATAAGAGTTGGGAACAAAAGGCTTTGATCCGTTCTCTGTTTTCTTATGAGTTTGAACATCAACATGCAAATGTCTATACCTTTTGTTCCTGAGGCAGTCTGGTTTATTCCTACTTGGTGGGGAGCTGCTGTGGACATTGGTGTCCTGGAATATGAAGAAAATGGTTCTCTAGCATGTGCTGTTGTTTCTCATGTGGGCATCCGTTTAAAATTCTTATGGCTCTCCATCTCCTCCCCCTACCTTGAGAAGCAAAATGCATTTAGCTCTGAGCTGAAGAGACTGTGGCTGGAGCAAGCATCTCCTGGATCACACCAGCATATACACACACGGTCATTGTCTCCGTGCTTCCCACAGCAGCTTTATATAATAACACAAGCCGCGTCAAAGAGGCAAGCCGTAATATTAGGTAAAATCTAATTTCAGTTTGGTTATCATATAGTGTTCATTTCCCTAAGGGAGGGAAAAAAATTAAATTTGTAAGCTTAAGATTCCAGCTGAAGGAGCAGAAGATATGAAAGGCTTTCCTTTGCCTTTTATTATTCACTTTATGAATTAGCCTTAGTTTACTTGTTTCGATCGCTGTCGACATATTTCTGAATACTATTAGCATAGCAATCAGGGCTGTTCTCAGGTTATTGAATGGTGTGTTGACTTCCGAAATAAATAGATATGCAGTGTGAAGGGCGAGCTGTCACTTTAGGAGAGCTTTCCTGATCTAAATTAAAAGGCACTTCTAATTGAAAACTGTAATAGCAGGAGGGTGAGGGAGACAATGAAACTGCTCAGTCCCTTTCAATTTTCACAGGATTCTGTTAGTGAATGTAGGAGAAAAAGTAAAATGAAAATATTAAATTACAAATTACAATTTAAGTAGTAATATTAAATTATACCTAAATAGCCATATTGCTCTGAAGCCATTTTAGATGTTTGATTTAAAGGCTCTCAATGCATTTGAGTTTTTCCTGTAATATCTTGAGTTACCTGTTTTATTACTTAGCATATAATTCTATGTTTACACCAGCAAATGCATCTGTATTTATGAAATAAGAACTCAGTCTTGAAAGAGTCCAGATTTTGTGGTGTAATCATTAATTCTGGGTTCCATTAGCATTTGTGTGTCTTTTATCAGACCTGAAGGGATATGTCCAGACTACGGAACCTCAAAGTCAGGACAGTTTTCTAAAATCTGAGATAATCATTCATGAGTTAGCTATGCAAAATGTTTTCATAAATTTACATAAAATCAGTTATGAACTTAAGTATTAAATGAAATTATTAGCTATTTCAGTTACATGAATAGCTACCAGCTGTTTGAGTCTATATATTTTGGTCCTTTAAGGGTTAACAATTGAAGCCTGTCTATAGCTCATTTCTATAGTAACAGCAAGACGGAGACTTTTTATGGGCACCTAATAATTAGAAAGTGCTAGAAGGTATAACAATATAATGAATCAAAACTGATAGACTTGTGGGTTTCCATAGAAACATGTATAATTATGATAATCGGTCCCTGGCGTACCCTCAGAATTGTATACATTCAGTTAAATGCAATAAACATTAGGCACTATTTAGTGAGCTGTGATGCAGATTAACAGTGTGAGATATGGGGAAGCTATGAATAAAATTGCTGTACAGTTTATCTCAAACTAATTTCCCAGATTGCTTTAATAGATGTAGTGTGTGCATGTGAAAAATTGGAAGTGTATTTTTGTTAGTGGTAAAGCTAACAAAGATAATATTTCATAAAGTGGCTGGCTGATTGTTAATTTCAGCGTAGATCAAAATGGGCTGCAGCGCATTAGTCAGGGCAGGAGCCCAGGGCCTCAGAGCACGTGGCAGTTTGGACCTCCCTTTGCTGATTTATCTCAGAAGTAAATTATAAATCTTTTTATGGCTGTCCATTTTTCTTTCACCTTCTCTCTCCCCTCCTCTACTGCCCCATTTCAGGGGGACTTTTCGCAGCCCTGTTACGGCAAGAGCAAATCACAGAAGGGAATGTCCTCCAGTTCTAATCCAAGGAAAGGCAACAATTCCTTCCGGCTCCTTTGCACACCTAGGTTTTAATTTTCTTTCAGCTTCTGGATTTCACATGTACTGGGCCTTAGCACCAGCAGAGGCCCATGAAACAGCCAGAGTTCCATTGTAAAGTGGTACAAAGTATCACGTGTGCCATTCATTGTGTGTGTGCCTGTGTGTATGGGGAGCTATGGGGGAGGTGGTGCTACCAGACTTTTAATATTATTTTATTGGATTGTTTTCTTTTTCTTTGCTGAGAAAGTCACACACCCGTTTGGAAGATCCCAGACTGTTCCTGAGGGGAATAAAAGGGCCTGGAGAGGGTGATGTGGGCTGAGAGTTGTAGGAGAATATTCTCACTGACAGAGTTGAATGGAGAAAGATGCCGTCAAGCCGGTGTGTGTGTGTGTGTGTGTGTGTGTGTGTGTGTGTGTGTGTGTGTGTATTTATCTATATTGCTGCCCTCTGCCAGTGTTCAGTAACCTGCCAAGCACGTTTCACGAGAGACACCTGACTTTTCCCTGATGTGGGAGGAACATGCGAATCCAGATATGTATGTGAGAGATGGAAGAACCTTTATTCTGGAGCCAAGATTAGGGATGGAATGATACTAATGTACTGAGTTCTCTCTTGAACCAACTTTAAAAAAATAAAATAAATGAAAGCCGTCTGGGGGAGAAATGTTTTTGCTAGGCAGCTTCAGGGCTTCTCTTGGAACTGACAGTTGGGCTGGGGAGGTCTTTTCTTCTGACTCAAGGCTGCCACAGTCTTCCTTGCAGGGGAGCCTTTTAGCGTCCTGGTCACATAGATGAAGCTTTTCTTCTCTCCTTTGTGATCCTGTTACTTTCTAATGCTATAATGGTGCTCTACAAAAGAGTCTAGTTCCTGCCTGGCAGGAGTTGAAGTGCTGAGGGTGTGGGGGAGGGAGCTTGGCTACAATGTCTCAATGTGCTGAGCTTGCCACCCCCCTGTTTCTAAGATTCCTTGTCTTCGAAAAACCAATGGAAGACTTTTCCATTTCTCTCTTTTATCCATGGCAAAAACATCTAGATTAAACGGATGGTAAATAAATGAAGCATGGTATATAACTTTGCTTCTTTGAAGCTCGTCTCACATACTTTATCTTTTCTTTTAATCAATCCGTACCATCCTTCTTCCTTCACAACTCAATTCAGTGACATTTGGCATATACCATTTATCCCAACATTTATGGTACCATGCCACTGTGTCTATGCATTTTTATAGCTTGTTTTATATACACATATGTGAATATATTAATGAATTATTCAACAAATAGACAGCCAGGATCCACTTAACAAGCATGTACACATATGCATGCCTAACACACCTAAACATTTATTGACATTATATTTGTTTGTACATGTATGAATGACAACTCAATCCCAGATTATTGCTTTTTACAAGACTCCTCCAGTACTTACTATGGTAAATTATGAATATATGTTACTAAGCATTACATGACTATGATATTTTATCTCCACACAAGGCAGTAGTTTCTCTGTACAAAAATGAAAAACAATAGCTTTCTGGCAGCTGAAGATATACTCACGCATATATATTGGCTGAATAAGGAGTTTGTAACACATTTGTGTTTCCCCGATAGCTCAGTTGGTAAAGAATCCACCTGCAGTCCAGGAGACCCTGGTTTGATTCCTGGGTCAGAAAGATCTGCTGGAAAACGGATAGGCTACCCACTCCAGTATTCTTGGGCTTCCCTTGTGGCTCAGCTGGTAAAGAATCTGCCTGCGATGTGGGAGACCTGGGTTTGATCCCTGGGTTGGGAAGATTCCCTGGAGAAGGGAAAGGCTACCCACTCCAGTATTCTGGCCTGGAGAATTCCATGGACTGTAGAGTTCATGGGATTGCAAAGAGTCAGAACACATTTAACAAATATTGATTAAATGTTGATTACACTCAGAGTACCATTAATCTTATGGGGAGCTGTAAAAGTAAATATTATGATATTATCTATTCATGTACATATTTGTTTACAAATAGTTGGTTGTTGTTGCCAGTGGTTTCAGCAAGAAATAATGGAAGCAGCTTTAAATAAAACACACATATAAGGCATTTATTCTTTATTTCAGCAAATATTTATTGAGAGCCCGCTATGGAGTGGCTTCCCTGGTGGCTCAGCTGGTAAAGAATCTGCCTGCAATGCAGAGACCTGGCTTCAATTCCTGGGTTGGGAAGATCTCCTGGAGAAGGGCATGACTACCCACTCCAGTATGGAGAGTTTCATAAACAGAGGAGTCTAGTGGGCTACAGTCCATGGTATCATGAAGAACTGGGCAGGACTGAAGTGACTTAGCACACACTTAGCACACTTGTGAGTCTAGCACTTCCCGAGTTGTCTAGTGGTTAAGATTCATGCGCCCTGTGCAGGGAATATGGGTTCAATTCCTGATCTGGGAACTAGGATTCTGCATGATGCATGGTGCAGCCAAAAAAGAAATGCCCAATCCTAAATTATCTTTTATATAAACACTCAAGTGTTAGTATTTAGAGTTGAGAATTATAAAAAGGAAAAAATAAAACATTTGTGGGGTATCTAGCAGGTGCTTGGTACTCTGATAAGCTGTTTTTGCCCCCCTCAGTGGGCAATTTACTGCTTATATCGTGCCCTGAGAGATGGGCAGGTATTATTATCTCTACTTTACAAGAAAGAAAGGTGACATTCAGTTGCTAGCCCAAGGTCACACGCTGATATGCTGGGATTGAAACCCAGTTCATTCTCTTCTGAAGCCCATGCACTGTTAGCAGTACCCAGTTTCTATATATTAAGAACAAAGAAAAATTCACATTTCCAGCGCCACACAGAAATGTATCTAGCTTTCTTTATTCTTTGTATAGATCAAGAATTCTGTTTCTCTGAGGGAGGACAGGCATAATAACTTGACTGGACACATCCTAACCCAGACACACAGTTTTCCTGAAGGGCTGTTTTCTCCCGCTGAACCACACACAGCTATTAGTCTAAGCTTTCTTATTCAAATCCTTAGGGATTTGTAAGGTAGAAAGTCTTCCACATGGCTGCATCTCTGCTGCTTATTTTTAGTTGAGCACTGTTGTTGGGAGGATATTTTTACAATTTCTCTTCCACTGCATTGTGTGCCTTGAAAACAAAATTGTTTCTGTCCTAGAAAACCTTTGAAGAGTCTTAGAGTGTTGCCTATTTCACGATCTGAGTTCAATTATTCTGATTGAATTTACTGATGACTTTGATCAAAGAAAAAGTTTTTTTTTTTTTTTTTTCCTAAATTTATTTACTAGTTGTTTGGTTTACTGAAATGGTCATGATTAGCAGTATTTTCCAGCAGGATTTCTATGGAGAAGAACCGGGGGTTTGTCTGTTCGTTGGATTTCTGGGAATGAGACAATTGGTAATGTCTGCGGTAACATTATAGTATAGATAGATCAGCATTTTTCCTTCAAACAAAAAGATACATGCATACTTATGGTGGAAAAAGCAATTATACTGCACCCATACGACAGATATCTATATTTGCATTAGCAGTCCTTATCACTGGGATTTCCCTAATCAACACGTATGACCATTTGATAATACTGTTATATTTAACTAATGTTTTGGTTTACTTATTCAAAAATATTGAATGGCTCAATCAAAAAATGCAATATTATATAAAAATTGTATACTCTACACTTACATAAACATGTACACATCCTCTTTCTTTGAGGTTTTATCTCATCATCACTAATGACCAGATTGACGCTTACAGTTCAGATGAACTAATATTTGCATATGCATGATCAAATAAGTTGTTTGGTTTAAAGCCCAGACCATATAGATGTTTTTGAGAAGCATAAGCTTCTCTCTAAGGGTCTGTAGCTTCAGATCCACATGAGGAATGAATAGGACTTATTCATGAAAATATTCTTAACTGAGGTTTCATGAGTTTAATTCTTTCTAAATGGGAAACAAGGAAAAAGGTTAGGACTTCTGTTTTGTTTTGCTCATGATTTCCTCTGTTGTTTTATGAAGCTCATGCTGTTTATATATCTCTATTTTTTTCCATTTATAGAACTTGGAAACAGAAAGCTGTTTCATGCAGTTGCTGTAAAGAGTAATTAATTCCAATAATTATTATGAGTTTGTGTATGGACAGTGTGAAATGATGTTTGGTTATAAAATGCCAAGGATTCCTCTTTGGTAATTTGGTAAATAAAAGTGCTGGGGCCAGTACAGACCTTTCTGCTTGGGCCAAGATTGGCTACTCAGGATCAAAACTCTGCCATCTTTTCAGGCTTCTTTTGGTAAGTCCTCCTGTTAATAATTCCATCCATGGCAGTTCTCCAGCTTTAGTATTGTTGACACTTAGATGCAAACATCATAATGGGTCTCTAGTTGCAGACTAGTTATGTTTTCCTATCAAATACTACTCTCAAGCCCTCACACAGCCCTCGATTTACAAAATAATAGAACAAAAAACCTATTGCTTAAAAAGTGTTAAAAATGACCATTTATGTAACTCAAATATCCTACAATATGTTGGCTAAGCCATGGTACAGCCATTCAGTGGAATGTTAATTCGGCCATTAAAAGGCATGTTATGGGGACTTGATAAGGTGTCCTTGGCGTATTGCTGAATAAAATGAGTAGGTTAAAATATTAACAAATATATGTATAAAGAAAAAGCAATCTGGAGCCACATACCCAAGGATATGGATAGTAGAATATGAGTGATTTTTTCTTCTTTTTTGAAATTTCCTCCACATTTTCTCAATTTCCTACGATGAGCGTCTATGACTTCTATATATTAAAATATGTTTAACTCTACACATAAAATAGACAAACAACAAGGTCTTACCATATAGCACAGTGAACTAGATTCAATATATACATGCTTAGTTGCTAGTCATGTCCCGCTCTTTGCAACCTCATAGACTGTAACTCACCAGGCTCTTCTGTCCATGGGGTTTCCCAAGAATACTGGAGTAGCTTGCTATTTCTTCTTCTAGAGGATCTTCCCGACCCAAGGATCAAGTCTAAGTCTGCTGCATGTGTCGCATTTGCAGGCAGGATTGGCAGTGGATTCTTTGCCACTGAGCCACTTGGGAAGCCTGTATATATAACCTTTATATATATATATAATGTATATAACTAAATGACTTTTCTGTACACCAGAAACTAACACAATATTATAAATAAACTATACTTTAAAATATATATTTATTATAAATAAACTATACTTTAAAAGGTTTTTAAATATATACAAATATATATAGTTTTAAAAGAAATCAAAATGCTTTTCTGCATTGTAATATTAATCATATACATGCAGACATACAGGTGCCAGGCAGACAAAAAGGTGAAATATTAGCAAAGGTTTCTGGATAGTGAGATTATGTTTGATTTCTTATTCTTTTCTGTAAGCTCTAGATTTTCTCCAAATACCTGACTTTCTATAATCAGAATTAAGAAATTGTTCCAAAAAACAAAAGAAGCTCAATATCACTCATTATCAGAGACGTGCAAACCAAAACCACAATGAGGTATCATCTCAACACCAGTCAGAATGGCTGCTATCAAAAAGTCTACAAACAATAAATGCTGGAGAGTGTGTGGAGAAAAGGGAACCCTCTTACATTTGTGGGAATGCAAACTAGTTCAGCCACTATGAAGAACAATGTGGAGATTCCTTAAAAAACTGGAAATAGAACTGCAATATGACCCAGTAATCCGACTACTGGGCATATACACTGAGGAAACCAGAATTGAAAGAGACACGTGTACCCCAATGTTCATCACAGCACTGTTTACAATAGCTAGGACATGGAAGCAACCTAGATGTCTATCAGCAGATGAATGGATAAGAAAGCTGTGGTACATATACACAATGGAATATTACTCAGCTATTAAAAAGAATGCATTTGAATCAGTTCTAATGAGGTGTATGAAACTGGAGCCTATTATACAGAGTGAAGTAAGTCAGAAAGAAAAACACCAATATAGTATAGTAACGCATATATATGGAATTTAGAAAGATGGTTATAATAACCCTGTATGCAAGACAGCAGAAGAGACATGGTTGTAAAGAACAGACTTTTGGACTCTGTGGGAGAAGGCGAGGGTGGGATTATTTGAGAGAATAGCATTGAAACAGAAAAGGCAATGGCACCTCACGCCAGTACTCTTGCCTGGAAAATCCCATGGATGGGGGAGCCTGGTAGGCTGCAGTCCATGGGCTCGCTAACAGTCGGACACGACTGAGCGACTTCACTTTTACTTTTCCCTTTCAGGCAGTAGAGAAGGAAATGGCAACCCACTCCAGTGTTCTTGGCTGGAGAATCCCAGGGACGGCGGAGCCTGGTGGGCTGCCATCTATGGGGTCACACAGAGTCGGACACAACTGAAGTGACTTAGCAGCAGCAGCATTGAAACATGTGTATTACCATATATGAAGTAGATCACCAGTCCAGATTTGATGCATGAGGCAGGGTGCTCAGGGCCAGTGCACTGAGATGACCTTGAGGGATGGGATGGGGAGGGAGGTGGGAAGGGGGTTCAGGATGGGAGACACATGTATGCCCGTGGCTGATTCATGCCAATGATTCATGCAAAAACCACTACAATATTGTAAAGTAATTAGCTTCCAATTAAAATAAATTAAAAAAAAAAAAGGAGAGTGGCATGTATTTTCTCACAGTCAGTGTTCATTTATCCCAATATATGTCCTAGAATATGGTGAATTGCCTAATGGAGCTCTCAGCAGAAGACCCTGTGATATTCATGTATTAAATCACGTTTTACCATTAAGTCAGAAACAGGTCCCCTAACTCTAACTAAACAGTCCGCTAACCCTGTTGCCAGTTGCACGTGTACAGTATAAATATGATAAATGTTATTTCCCATATGTTGAAGTCCTAGTATTACAAGTGCATTTTCTTCAGCCTCGTCAGGACCTTCCCCTTCTCCTGCAGAAGTTTTGCTTTCTTTGTGTGTGCCTCTGCTTCCTTCTCTTTTGTTGAAACCATTGGTCATCTTGGCAGGAGTTTGTTTCTAATCATAGCTGCTGATGTTAGATGTAGTTACTAATTTGAAGCTCTAGCTTTTCCAAAGCTGCAAACTCCAGTTTCTGTTTTTTGTCATTGAAAGGTTATTGGAAAACTACTTCTCCCTACCACCACCCCCAAATAAAAGTAAAAATTTAGAATTAGCAGATGGAGCCAACTGAAAAATCAAGAAAGAAAAATGGGCCCAATTTTAGGGTTTTTGAGCCACGCAGAGAGTCATGATTCATTAACTGATCTCTGTGTTCTGAACGTGGGAGGATCATTACTCACCTTTTGCTTTCTCTTGAATTCGGATGCACTAACTCTCTGTAGGAGTTTTTGATATGCTATTGTAAAAAATTAAAATCAGGTAAGGAATTTGTTTTTTGAACCAGCAAGTGTTTTGACTTTGGAACTTTTTTTCTTACACCAAAAAAAAAAAAAAAAAAAAAAGGAAAAAATAGCTCACTTGAGAGAAAAACCCCTGCCAAATCTGTTGTTTGATAATAGCTACTGGAAACAACTAAATTAGTGCCCTTATATGCTATCTGTGTAGACACAACTTGAAAATATTCTTCCTCCTAAAAACATGTGCTTCTCTATCTTCTAGAAAAAGTATTTTTTCTCTTTGTTTTGCATTTATGTCCAAAATAGTATCTTTGCATCCCACTTTTTGCACTATAACTTTTGACTGAAGTCATTGCATAGAAGAGAATGAATCCAAAATGGAAATTAATACCAAAGACTTGTTTAATTGCTGAATTGTGTCTGACTCTTTTGTGACCCCTTTGACTGGGGTCTGCCAGACTCCTCTGTCCTTGGGATTTCCCAGGCAAGAATACTGGGGTGGGTTGCCATTTCCTTCTCTAGAGGATCTTCCTGACCCAGGGATCAGACCCAGGTCTTCTGCATTGCAGGCAGACTCTACTATCTGAGCCCCCTAGGAAGCCACAGACTAATCAGCACTCCTTCTAGCTTTTCAGTGTATTTCTGCAACTGTAGTTCTTGCTTGAGTTCAGACCAGAGGCCATGCCTACTGAATACCATCAAGAGAGCATACTATACTATTTTTAATTTCTTTGAACTGTGGTAATTACTACTAATTATCATCTCACTCAGAAATTAACAACTGGTGGCAGTAAGCTAACTTCCTTCCTGGCCCTGTGGCTGCAGTGGAGTGGGAAGTGTGTTATTAGATGGATATTTCATACTTGAACACCAACGAAGGCATTATTACCTTGGGAGGGGAGTTCTATAGAGACCCAAAGAAATCTAGGCTTCTGCTCTACGAAGTAATTTCTTGATGTATCAGTCCAAGAATTTATTTGGTATATTTACTTAAATGGGTAAAACTGCTTGAAAAATGGAGAAGGCAATGGCATCCCACTCCAGTACTCCTGCCTGGAAAATCCCATGCATAGAGGAGCCTGGTGGGCTGCAGTCCATGGGGTTGCTAAGAGTCGGACATGACTAAACAACTTCACTTTCACTTTTCACATTCATGCATTGGAGAAGGAAATGGCAACCCACTCCAGTGTTCTTGCCTGGAGAACCCCAGGGATGGCGGAGACTGGTGGGCTGCCGTCTATGGGGTCGCACAGAGTCGGACACGACTGAAGTGACTTAGCAGCAGCAGCAGCAGCTCGAAAAATGCTCTCCTCCAAATGGCCCCAAATAACTGTCCTGGGTATTTTCAATTATTTGTCTCCTTTTGATTTTTTCCCTGTCTCCTTTCTTCATTATCCTCTCAGTTTACAATTACCTTTTTTTTTTTAATTAAAAAAATTTATTTTATTTTACTTTACAATACTGTATTGGTTTTGCCATACGTTGACATGAGTCTGCCACGGGTGTACATCTTTGGAGTTAGGGTCTAATGTTGCTTCCTTATTCAAGTAACATAACACTATTGGCATAACTACTAGTAATAATAACTATGACAATAATAATGATACTAAGACAATTATAATGATGTGCCAGGCACTGTTTAAGAGCTGTAAGTTAGATAGCCGTTCAATTCCCACATCAAGTCTTTAAGTTGTTACATAGTATTGAATAGCTTGTTAATCAACTACTGTTATTGCTGCTGTTCAGTCACTGGGTAGTGTCCAACACTTTGTGACCCCATGGACTTGCAGCATCCCAGGCTCCCTTGTTCTTTGCTCTCTCCTGGCATTTGCTCAGTTTCATATCCATTGAGTTGGTAATGCTATCTAACCACCTCATCCTCTGCTGGTCACTTCTCCTTTTGCCTTCAATCTTTCCCAGCATCATGGTCTTTTCCAATGAGTCAGCTCTTCACATCAGGTGGCCAAAGTATTGGAACTTCAGCATCAGTTCTTCCAATGAATATTCAGGACTGATTTCCTTCAGGATTGACTAGTTTGATCTCCTTGTGCTCCCAGGGACTATCAAGAGTCTTCTCCAACACCACAATTCAAAAGCATCAGTTCTTTGGCACCCAAGCCTTCTTTATGGTCCAACTCTCACATCCACGCTTGACTACTGGAAAAACCATAGCTTTAACTATTCAGAGTTTTGTCAGCAACTCAGATCCTAAAAGATGATGCTGTGAAAGTGCTGCACTCAATATACCAGCAAGTTTGGAAAATTCAACAGTGGCCGCAGGACCAGAAAAGGTCAGTTTTCATTCCAATCCCAAAGAAAGGTAATCCCAAAGAATGCTCAAAGTAGCACGTAATTGCACTCATCTCACACGCTAGCAGAGTAATACTCAAAATTCTCCAAGACAGGCTTCAACAGTATGTGAACTGTGAACATCCAGATGTTCAAGACGGATTTAGAAAAGGCAGAGGCACCAAAGATCAAATTGCCAACATCTGCTGGATCATCAAAAAAGCAAGAGAGTTCCAGAAAAATGTCTATTTCTGCTTATTGACTATGCCAAAGTGTTTGACTATGTGGATCACAACAAATTCTGAAAGAGATGGGAATACCAGACCACCTGACCTGCCTCCTGAGAAATCTGTATGCAGGTCAATGAGCAACAGTTAGAACTGGACTGGTTCCAAATTGGAAAAGGAATATGTCAAGGCTGTATATTGTTACCCTGCTTATTTAACTTATATACAGAATACATCATGAGAAATGTTGGACTGGAGGAAGCACAAGCTGGAATCAAGATTGCCATGAGAAATATCAATAACCTCAATATGCAGATGAAACCACCCTTATGGCAGAAAGTGAAGAAGCCTCTTGGACTAAAGAGCTTCTTGATGAAAGTGAAAGAAGAGAGTGAAAAAGTTGGCTTAAAGCTCAACATTCAGAAAACTAAGATCATGGCATCTGGTCCCATCACTTCATGGCAAACAGATGGGGAAACAATGAAACAGTGACAGACTTTATTTATTCAGGCTCCAAAATCACTGCAGATGGTGATTGCAGCCATGAAATTAAAAGATGCTTACTCCTTGGAAGGAAAGTTATGACCAACCTAGACAGCATATTAAAAAGCAAAAACATTACTTTTCCAACAAGGTCCGTCTAGTCAAAGCTTTGGTTTTTCCAGTAGTCATGTATGGAAATGAGAGTTGGACTATGAAGAAAGCTGAGCACCAAAGAATTGATGCTTTTGAACTGTGGTGTTGGAGAAGACTCTTGAGAGCCCCTTGGACAGCAAGGAGATCAAACTAGTCCATCCTAAAGGAAATCAGCCCTGAATATTCATCAGAAGGACTGATACTGAAGCTGAAACTCCAATACTTTGGCCACCTGATGAGAAGAACTGACTCATTTGAAAAGACCCTGATCCTGGGAATGATTGAAGGTGGGCGAAGGGGATGACAGAGGATGAGATGGTTGGGTGGCATCATCGACTCAATGGACATGAGTTTGAGTAAGCTCTGGGAGTTGGTGATGGACAGGGAAGCCTGGCATGCTGCAGTTCGTGGGGTCACAAAGAGTCAGACATGACTGAGAGACTGAACTGAACTGATATTCCAATATAAAATTAAAAGTAAAAAAATAAAGATGGTATGATGGGGCCTGTTATTAACCCTGACTTTCTATATGACACTGAGGACCAGAGACATTAAGGCACAAAGGTGGTGAGATGCAGACCTGTAATAGGAATCAGGCAGCTGGACTCTTGAGTCATACTGCTCGTACTTATATACCACATCTCAAGGTCAAAATCTCAGATGTAGTGCCTTGTGTAGAATCAATGCTTAACCACTGCAGATTGGATCCAATTATCCACATTATTATATAGAGTGTTCATTGCCTGTAATGATAAATTTTATAGCTCCCTACATTTGTAGCTCTGAATTCTCATTTATGCATTTCAGTTTGAAGTGGTTTCTTCAGCTTCTCTTTTACTGACTATAGTAAATAAGATTCTTGATCTTTATGGAAGTGTATATTGGCTTCTTCTGTTTTCTGTGTTACAGAGCAGGAAACAGGGAGGGGAGTAGATGACATTGCATGTGGAAACATCTGCAGTGTCTTGCTTCACCGGTTCAGTTTATAAATATTCATCTTAATTTTTTTCAATTACTTTCTTGGACATCATCACATAAGCCATGAAATCCTAGACATTCCTCTTGAAGTCCCTGCAGGCCAAGGGCTCAAAACCCTTGTGCTCTCACTCCTGAAGCAGAGCCAGTACTTCCTTGAATAAGGTGCTCGAGGGGAATCTGGAATTGCAGCCCTGCTGCTGCCTGTTGCTGCCACGTGGAGTCACTTTGGGAGACCCCAGTGTATAAGAGGCTCGGGTCTGCTCTGCCAGGTTGCCCACGATGCTCAGATCCCTGCCAGCTGCACTGATGCCCACATTCCAGCTCTCTCCATTTCATGCCCATGGGCTTGGCCATCGTTCCCCAAGCTCCAACCACTGTGCCAGCATTGCTGGGTCAGTAGAAGCTTCCAGAATCTGTCATGTGCCATGGAAAGCATACAAACACACACAATCTCTGTCTAATGAGCACTTAATCCCTTGTAGAGTGAGCAGATGCTAACCCAGACTCTTCCTTTCCTCCAGATAATTTAATTGTAGGAGTATTGTTGTGCTTCCCTGCCTTTGGGCCTGATGTGCAGCGTCCACATTCACGCCAGTGGGTCTCCTTAGATTTGAAGGCTCCTGAGTATCCTTTGTAAATTGGTTATAGACACCCCACTTCTCTAGGGAGGGAGATTTTTAAATTTTTAATTGGGGGATAATTGCTTTACAGTGTTGTGTTAGCTTCTGCTGTACAGCAACATGAATCAGCCTTAAATATACATATATCCCCTTCCTCTTGAGCCTCTTTCCCCTACCACCCCACCTTTGTAGGTCATCACAGAGCACTGAGCTATATTACAGCAGCTCCCCACTAGCTAGCCATTTTATACATGGTAGTGTATATACATCAATACTACACTCAATCTGTCTGTAGGAGAGAGAGATTTTTGAATGAAATTCTAAAAGCAAACAAATGAATTCCTGAACATTCTCATTCCATTGTCCTTTCAATACCAAGGGTAGCTATTTACCACCTTGCATTTACATAACTAAGAAAAAATATTGAAAGAAGTTCCCTAACAGTCTTCTTCCTGATAATCTGAGATCTCCATTCCTAAATCTAAAACTGCCTAGCATTTCAACTACCCTCTGTGAGTGAAATTCATCCGAATCATGTTGGAATGACACACCCATCCCTTTGATGAAGTGTAAAGTGATTGGAAGAACAATAAACAATAGACATATCCAGAAGGAGTGATCAAGAATAGATACAGCTAGAAAGACAAGAGAACTAGCTTGTATGTTGTACCTAATCACCCACAGGACATTGTTAAATTGACACACTGTATGATTGACACATATTTCAGGATGCCCAGGGCTGAGAGTGTGTGTGTGTGTGTGTGTGTGTGTGCGTGTGTGTGTGTGTGTGTGTGCGCACAATAGCAGGAAAAGTGCCCCATAGAGCAGTGGTTGCTTTTGCAAGATGGGCAGGTATAAATTCCCTGGTCATAAGTGTAGCCACTGTTCCATCCATGTCCTGGCTATTCTTCTGTCTAAGCATGAGTGAAAGTCAGCATTTCAGTGCAGAATACTTTTTGCATTTTGGATTTTATTTTCAAAAAGCCAGCAAGTCCAGGCAGATTTTGATAAAGGGAAGTTGTCAAGGCTTTAGATGCATGAGAGGGCAAGTGTTTGAGCCAACCATGACCTTCTCCTCTGAGGCCGTGTTGCAGCCCAACAGGGGACTGTGCAAAACAGGGGGAAATTTGGGCACTAGCCTCATACCATTTTCTGGGCTCACTTCTAGAGACCAACTGTCACCTCAACACCCTAAGTAACAGTGCCAAAATGTCCTCTTGATTGACAGCAAGTTAGTGGCAGAGAGTTGAACACAGGCCTTCGGGGCCTTCAAATCCATGTTCAGTAATCTCATAACAGATGGAAAGTAGATTTTAACTCAAGTTTTATTCTGATCTTAACACAGTGTAGAGGATTCACTCTCAGGGGCCACTCTGGGAGGACCTTGAATGTTTGCCATTGGTGGAGAGGAGAGAACTGAGGTTCTTGGGTCAGACAGCTGCTCAGCAATTCTGTTTGAGCCTCTCCAACCTGAAGCTCCAGATCAGGAGCAACAAAGTGGTCCCATGCTGCCTGCATTCCAAACATGAACCAGACTATCTCATGTTGCCTGTGTGCTCAATCACTAAGTCATGTCTGACTCTTGTGACCCCATGAATTATAGCCCACCAGAGTCCTCTGTCCATGGCAAGAATACTGAAGTGGGTTGCCATTTCCTCCTCCAGGGGATCTTCCCAATTCAGGGATCAAACCCGTGTCTCCTATATCTCCTGCATTGGCAGGTGGACTCTTTACCTCTGAGCCACCTGGCAAGCCCTTTATCTCATGTATAACAAACAAAACTCAAATTTCATTTAGAGCAAAACTTGCTTTTGACAATTTCTATAAAAATTGTTTCCTTCTAAACAATTAAAAACATGATAATCTCAGTCACATACACGCGGCAACCCTCTCCAGTATTCTTGCCTAGAGAATCTCATGAAGAGAGGAGCCTGGTGGGCTACAGTCCATAGGGTCACAAAGAGTCGGACTCGACTGAAGCAACCTAGTATGCACAAATGGTACTTGAGGCTTTATTGATTTTTCTTCTTTCAAGTTTTCTTTTTTTTTTTTTTGTAGAGAAGGAAATTTACTAAAGGCAGAAGCATCCTGACAGATATTTGCATGTTCTGGATAATGCCCTGTAACAGGCAGTGAGCGGTACAGTAAGATGCATTCAATTTAAGAAAACAAACACAATGGGAAGAGAATAAGGTGATCCATTTCAATTTGGGAAATATTCTGAAAAATTCATATAAAATATAGCAGTGATTGTGGGGTTGTTAAGCTGGATTTTCGATTCTCCTGAAAGGAGTGAGAGATCTGGAAATGAATGGCAGAGGTGTATACAGAAAGCTGGGTGGAAGGAGACAACACAATGCAAGATCTGAAAACAAGCAATAGGCAGGAAATTACAGGAAAAAAAAAAAAACCCTTAAACATGACAAAAACATAATTCCTTCTCTGCCTTAGGAGTTGTAGAGCTCAAAATTAAAATCACTGGTGTTTTTCTACCTTACTTTAAGTAATGTTAAATAACAGGAAATTCACTGTTGCGATACATCCTTAAGCTATTTAGACAGTTTATACATAAACCTTTTATTGCTTGAGTTTCTGTGCTAGTTTTTGTATAGATATTCAGCAGAGGTTCTTAGGAGGTTACAGTCAAAACATTACACATTTGCATTTATAATATTATTCTAAATATAATTCAAAACACAAGCAAAGAGATGATTCTGAAAGTTGAAGAAAGGAAGGACAAAGAAATACAGGGTATGGGAGAGAAATAGCCTTCTACCCACCCACTTGGATTGGCAGGGAAGAAGAAAAAGAAAGGAAGAACAGAGAAAGTGAAGGAGGAGAGAAAGAAAAAATAATCCAGTTGAAGTTATTTTCTCTGGCAGCTTCAACACATAGTGTTAAAGCAAAGTAGAGAGAGGCCCTGGAACTTGGGCTCCCAATAACAGGGAAGGTCAAGTGTTGCAACAAAAATCTCAAGTCTCGATGGCTGAATACAATAAAGAATAATTGCTTACCCACCTTACAGCCCACGTGGGTTGGGAAGGTCTCTTACAAGCAGGAGACACAGGGATTCAGGTTCCTTTCATTTGTGGTGCTACCATCCCAACCAAATGTAGGAGGGAGCTCACAAAGAGGATCTCAAGAGGGTGATTGTCTAGGACAGAACAGTCATACAACCCCGCCTAATTAAAAATAGGCTGGGGAATGTATTTAATTCTGTGTCCAGGAATTGGAAACAGTTTTGGTGTAAATATAGCCAGGCTCTGTCCCAGTATGGTAGCTCCAGTGTATGAACAGGTAGAAGCAAATGGCCGAGAAGGAGAAATGATTTCCTATGGATGCTGAAGTTTCTATAAAAACTTTAATTAAATATTTTTAGACCTGAATACTTATAGGAAGGGGCTTCCCTGGTAGCTCAGCTGGTAAAGAATCCATCTGCCATGCAGGAGACCCCAGTTCAATGCCTGGGTGAGAATGGATAGACTACCCACTCCAGTATCCTTGGGCTTCCCTGGTAGCTCGTTTGGTAAGGAATCCACTTGTAATGTGGGAGACCTACGTTTGATCCCTGGGTAGGGAAGATCCCCTGGAGAAGGGCATGGCAACCCACTCCAGTATTCTTGCCTGGAGAATCCCCCTGGACAGAGGAACCTGGGGGACTATGGTTCATGTGGTCACAGTGAGTTGGACATGACTGAGTGACTAAGCACAGAACAGCACTCATAGGAGAAGTCTATAGCTAATTAGTTAAGGTTGTTCTTAGCCAAGAAACTGTCTTGATTTCTTCCTAGGTTCATTGCTTTTCAACTATTGCATCCTCTGATGAGACTCAATGAGCCCCTTTGTATCATTTTTCCTTAGAAATTCTTGTTGAGTTCTTACCCTTTTCTGAGGACTCAAGCAGAATTCAGAGTTTAAATGCATTGGTCCCTGTCGCCATCCAAGGAAGAGCTAGAGAGACATGTCTTAGAGATGACATAGAATAGATTCAAGAGCTTCTTTTCAGTTCAGTTATTTCAGGTTATTCTGGATTCTACATATTAAGACAACATTTTTAATGATTAAATTTTCATAACTTACCTTTTGATTTGATGTTTTACTGGTCTTACACAGTAATATATTTGTTCTGGAAAAAATTGTGTTTTTCTCCTTTAATTTTTCCTAATTTCAAATCATTTAATAATGGCAAAAAAAAAACCAAAATTTGAAGCTTTCATATTTCCAATCAAAAGTTAATCTTTTATAATTACATATAAGAGAAAGAGAATGCAATTACTAGAGTAAATTTAGCTTTTGTAGAAAAGAAATCTATGGTAGAACTATAATTATTATAATAGTGTAGTAAATATACAGATTGTAACTCACTGCTATATTTCAGTGTGATCATTATAGTGTTGCTATTACTAGGTCCAATTTACTATAGTTTTACTAGGCAAAATATTAGGTACTCTATTTTTCATTTAATAACTATGGTTTGTTATGGTTTTATGACAAAGCTAGAATGCTATTATAAAGAATTTTATTATGTTGTACTTATAAGTTGTAGAGAGGGACTGTTAGCTTATTTTCTTGCTTGCTGTTTGTACTTATACTGTTGTTATGGCCCAGAGCATGTTACTTGAGCTTCCTTAATTTTTTTTCCAGTATGGAAAAATATTCATTTAAAAAATCCCTTTAGAAAATATAATCTAAAATCCAGTCTTCGTTAACTTCACTTAGATTCACATTATGGATTAACTGAAGTGAAATATCAACCCTCTGTTATTGAGTATATATTGAAGTACTTTTCTTTACTGCAGTGAATTAAGTTACTTATAATAAAGAATATATTTACTCTCGAAAATGAAATAATAAAAACTGGACCAAGGCTCAGGAGATCTTTGTCCTCATTTCTCTTTGCCTAGTCTGACCTCTTTAAGCTTGTTCCCCTCTCCTATGAGTATCTGTGTTGGTCACCAGGACACCTGGCAATGTCAAGCTTCTACACATTCTAAGCAAAGACAAAACTATTCTTGGGATGATTTAGGTTACATACCACCTATTTGAAGGTACTGCTCTATCACTGGTTGTAACTGAAATTAAACAGAATGATTAAGAATGAAATTGTTAAGTGTTATGCAATATATTGTTTTAATTGTCTTGGAATTTTGTAACATCTACGCATTCTTCTGGGAGAGGTTTAGTCACCTTTGATGTACATTGACTTTTTAATTTTGCATGCTAAGTTATTGCTTTAAAAAATTAAATGAAATAGTAGATTGATTTAAGCCAAGCTATATGCCATTTTTGTCCTCTGAAGTTTAAAACCATTAGAGAGAAAAGATCGAGATGGAACGAGATCAAGATATCAGTTATATTAGTGAAAAGTTTTATTGGGAGTGTGGCTTGGCTGCATAGTCAAGTCTTTCTAGTATTCACACTCTAAATAACTCCTCAACATGAGCCTAAGGCAGAACTGTAACGTAGCCCTGAGTAGGCAGGCACTTCCCATACAGCAGAAAGATGAACCAGAACATTCTGAACACAGATTACTCTAAATAGATTAAGGGACTGAGTCAAACATGCCTGGTGTTTCTTTCAAATTTATCAATCAAATAAATTACTACGATGAGTAATGAAATGTTAGTAAGGCAAGCACTGCCTCTGCATTGTTTTGGAAAAGTCTAAGAAAAAAACAATCAACCAGAAAAAAAACAATTGTAGAAAGCTAAATGGTTTTCAAAGTCAGATTATTTATATTTGGATTCTCTCTCTTCCTCTTATTAGCTCTGTGATCTTTGTCAAGCTTCTTAACACCTCTTGTCTTCATTTATACAGTGAGGATCAAAATACCCACTTCCTTGAACAGAAGAAATGTAGCTTTATAGGCAAAAACCCTTTCTTTTTCTTCTTTGGTATCCAAGAAACTATCTCACAGACCATGTGATTGATGGTTTGTCCTATCACACTTTCTGCACAGTCCTCCACACTCTTCATTTCCTTGCACTCTAGCCAGGCCAAGAATCCAATGAAGGAACTCAAAGCTCCATAACTCAGAGTGTCTTAACAATTATCCAACTTTGCAGTATGGTTTGTTAGGATTTTATAGAGGGGAGATGTATCCTTAAAAAGATTTCCTATTTCTCATAATTTCAAAAAAATGTTCTGCAGATTTCCATACAAGTGAAAATAGGGAAGAAACAATCCAATGAATTGGGATTAGAAGTAGGCAGAAATGAGGGAATTGAAATAAATAAACAGCTAATATAAAAGAGACTAAGAGATTAATACTATTATAATTCATTAGTGAAATATAATCAGAAATTGTGTTTAACACTCTGTTTAAACTTAGAACCATCTCTCTTCCTTTATAGAGAGACTTATTTTATATAGGGATAAACTAGAGTGCTTATTAGCTCCTAAGGGGAAACAAACAAAATAAAAAAAACCTTGACTAGCCTTCCAATGATTCTGATGAAACTAATTTTTGAAGGTCTTAGATCCCTAAAGATGATTTTTCTTTGGCTTACTGTTTGTATGTTTACTTGCTCAGGGAAAACTGATTGTGTCATATAGGGTCACATTTAAAAAAATTTTCTTTTGTCTTTCCAAGTGGGCATCTCACAGGCACTGTGCTTAAAGCTCCTTGAGCATATGAAGACAGTTTGTCTTTTTTGCTGCTGTGTATCTAACAATTAGTATGTGGAGAAATGCAATGTATTATTTTTAAAATTTATTTTTAAAATAAAGATAAAGCCAAAAGAATCTGTACAAGGGACTTCCCTGGTGGTCCAGGGGTTAAGAATCTGCCTTGCAATGCAGGAAACACGGGTTCAGTCCCTAGTCAGGTAACTGAGATCCCAAAAATCCCACATGGCTTGGGGCAACTAATCCCCTGCCCCACAACTACTGTACACACACTGCAAGGAAAGATTCTGCATGCAGCAGCGAAGATTCTAAGTGTCACAACTAAGCCCTTGTGCAACCAAAAGTAAATAAAGATTAAAAAAAAAAGAATCAGCCCACATGCTCAAGAGACCAGTTACCCTTTGACATATGGAGTGGTTTGAAGTAAGAGAAGTAATGGATGGTAGAGCAATGAGATAAGAAGTCCTTCATAAGCCAGGCACATTATGTTTACAGTTGGAATAAAGTTGAGACAGTGAGGAAACCAAAAGGGTGCAAACTTGGGATGTTTTTTATTTTATTCCATTGAAGATGAATGAATGAGAGGGAAAAATAGAGGACATCCTTTATATTTTTAATTTGAACAGTTAGGAGTGTGGGTAGAAATGCTATTGACCAAGATAAGAGACTCTATGTAGTGAAGCAATGTGATTAGAAGAAGATAAAAATAGTACGGTCGGCCACAATATATTATATGTAGTTGGAAATGATTAATAGCAATTGGAAATATGAGTCAGGAATTTAGGCACAACACTGGGAAGGGTATAGACTGAGAATCAGAAGTACTTTTCATCCAACCACACCTCATGTGGCTACAGAGCATTTGGAACAGAGTTAGAGCAAAGAGGAATACCTTGTAAGAGTAATATGTAAGTGGATTTGAAGACAATAAAAAAATGAAAACTATTTCATTAGTTACTTTTATATTGACAACATGTTGAAATGAAAATATTTTGGCTACTTTGAGTGAAATAGAATATATTACTAAATGTTTCACCTTTTTCTTTTTAGATTTAGGGTTTTTTTTAATGTAACTACTAGACAAATATAAAGTTACACACCTTGGTTGCATGATATTTCTATTGGAAAGTGATAGGCTAGTGTGTTGAGAGGTAAAATAATTGATAGCTTTATATTCTATTTAATTCTCTTTTATTAGTTATTTTATTAGTTATTTATTTTAGTTGTCTCGGTATGGCAAAAAAAGAAAAAAATACATTGTAACTACCTGAATAACAGTAAGAATACAATATAAAACATTTTACAGAGTAAAGCTTGTATGTTTCCTGCCTCTGCCAAGGAGGTGCGAGTTCAGTGCTGCCCCATAAGTTCCTACAGGGAAAAGATCAGGGCTCTGTGACATATTTGCATCAAGCACATGGTATGTGAATGTGTGTACAAGTGCACTTGTGTGTGTGTGTGTGTGTGTATACGGCACACATAGATATGGAATCTGCTATTTTCTTTCTATACTTTATATGTAAAATATTGCTTTTTTGGTTCTTCCAAATTTGCATGTATTCTTTCTAAGAAAAATGAACCCAAGTTACTGTAGCAAAATTTTCTTCTGGCTTTCAACCAATGGAATGAGCACACAATTGTTCCAAGTATATTGCAGCGGGTGTGGGGATGGGGATGGGGGTGGGATGGGCAGGAACTATTCATTTAAAAATCTGGGAATTAGATTACACAACATCTATAGCTAATGGTGGAAGCTTGATTTTTACTTAATCTATTGCTCTTACTCTCTCCTTTAAATTAAATTTATGTAATAAAATAATCCAATACTTTTATCCTTTCTCATCAAAGCATCTAGAATAGATTCAGATTGAATGTTACAGCAAGGGTAGAATTCATTTCATCTCATATAACTTATTTACCCTCTCATTCCAGGTGTCTTTGGCAAAAGCCATTATTTCATTCTATTGCCAATATTGTCTCATGTCAGATAATCTCCTTTTCTATGTTCTTACAAACAAATAGAATTTCATGTAAGAAATAATTGAAAGATACCTATAAACTTCAGGGAATATGCTGGGACAGGAATAATCATGATCATTATAATTTTTTTTAATTAAAGAGAAGGAAATTGTTAATATTCCTCCCTCCTTTTTAGTCAACATGCAAACTTTCTGTATTGCTGACAAGAAAAGGTACAGTCATAAAATATACAACTGGTAGAGGATGTTCAACAGCAACTTAATATTTTCGAATATAAGTTGGAATTGTAATAGGCTTAAATAGAACATAACCCAAACCACATACATTAAAATCCTTGCCTTTTGAGATTTTAGTATTGAGTTGGTCATATTAGGTAAGGATTTCCAAACTCAATTGCTAATGTAGATATCTCTTTTAAATATTAGTTATGCATCTATAACTAACACTATAGATTTTTAAATAAAAAGTACAAATTCTTGTTTATCTGCTTCCTGCTCCAGTCAATTCATTCCCCAGGGAGTTATTTATTATTTTTGCCTATTTCTTAATTCAAACAGAAGTTGGTTATGAAAACATTTTCACCCACACACCAACCTTGGTGGACCTCTTCCCTAAACTAGAGAGATTGGTGAAGAGAAAGAAGAGTTCAGTTTGTTTTTCAAAAAGAAAGCAAATACTTGTGATTATTTTATGACACAGATACATACCTCCTGATGCTGAACTGTGAACCCTAACATAAGTCACCCCCTAACAATCAAATATCAATGATTTTTAGGTTTTCCCAAGCTTGATAAAATTTGAACAGTGGCCTAGTTAAATTTTTTGTTTGTTCCCAAGCCCCTGAAAATCCAACTCCTTTGTGTTCCTACTGAGTTCTTTTTAATCCAGTTCAGTGAATATATAAATTCACATTTCTTATAATCAAACAATAGAAACAAACAATAAGCAAACAAGGTAACAAAATAGAAAACACATTATTAGATCTTATGTAATAAATGCTGAGTTCAGTTCTGCTTGCCCAAAAAGTGAGCAGAGAAGAGACAATACCAGAAAGTTCAGTTCTGTGCAATTGTCCCACATTGTCCCAAACAGCATGATATTTTAACTTATAACAGGTGGCCCAGTAGTAAAGAATCCTCCTGCCAATGCAGGAGCCACGAGAGATGGGGGTTTGATCCCTGGGTCAGGAAGATCCCCTGGAGTAGGAAATGGCAACCTACTCCCATATTCTTGCCTGGAGAATTTCAAGGACAGAGGATCCTGGCGGGCTACAGTCCATGGGGTTGCAAAGAGCCAGACATGACTGAGCAGCTGGGCACACACACATAGTCTACTGTAATTACAAATGTTCCATTAAAATGTGTGAGACTATAACATGGAAGATACAGCATAACACTACATTTTAAAATCGCCATTATATAACGAGCGAATTGTCAAGCAAGTATCCTCAGATAGTCAATGAAGATGGTGATATTTTTCTGTTATTCTTTTAAAGTCTCCACTTACCCTTATAGTTATCAGTTACCTCTTAATCTATTCCATCCTTTTTTGGGAAAAGGAAGATGATACTAATGAAGAGATTTAGTGCTATTTTTCTAGTCTTTCAAATTCATTATTTTCTTAAAGATGTCTATGTAAACCAACATGCTAAAGAACACCTTTACTTTGAATCTCAAATAGGTATTTAAAGTGGTCCTTCAGCAGGATTTTTCTTGGCAATATGGTTATTATTTCAAATGCTTTGGAAAATTAAAATGTGTATTTTGAACCCTCCGCTGTCTGAACTAATTGTGGGTAAGACATGTGTCTTAAGATGTTAATACATACACTCGTGCTGATGATTTAGCTTGGACAAGGTATTCCTCTCAGTTCCCAAAGGCAGGCAAAAATCTATTCAGATAATTCTCCACAATGGGATAATAGAACCTTTTTAAAGGTTACTATGAGAGGAAATGTTGTACAAGACCCTGTGGATTTGTGTTTGTAAAAATAAAACACACAAATGACTTCACAGTTCTGTCAATTCAAATTTGCAGCCATTCATTCCCCTTTGATGCTCTTTAAGATGGAGCCTCTAGGTACATACATTTCCAGGGCTTAATGAATCCATGGCAGACGGTGCTTGGATCTCCAGCTTGGCACATCTTCACCCTCTGTTGTATGTTATGAGTACCTGTAGGCTAAAGTCTACGTTACAGTCTTTCTCTTTTGTATTCCTTTGTATTTTCTCCTTCTATAGTATCCATCAGATAATAAAGAATCTGCCTGCAATATGTGGGAGACCTGGGTTCAATACCTGGGTTGGGAAGATGCCCTGGAGAAGCAAGTGGCAGCCCACTCCAGTATTCTTGCCTGGAGAATTCTATGGACAGAGAAGCCTGGCAGGCTACAGTCCATAGGGTCACAAAGAGTCAGACTACACTGAATGATGAACACTTTGACAGTATCCATAGTGTAATAACTAAAGCAGCAGAAGTTACTTTGAGTGAACTATCCTCTTAGAGAAGAACTTATGCATCAGGTCATGCCGATTGCGCCATGATATGAGCCTTAGTGATTATTAGAGCCAGAACGACCCAAAGAAGTCCAAGACCAAGATGCTTCTGCCGTGACTGGATTGTGAACGGATATGCTCTGTAGTAGGTACGATGGGAAAGTCATGTTATTGTCCCAGTGTATCTGCCTGGTAAATAACATGCATGAAAACCATCTCAAGCTAACATATTCAAAATAAAAATTTGAATTTTTTGTTTTGTTTGTTTGTTTTCACATCAGAGAGGAGTCTGAATGGAGTGGCTGAGAAACTCAAGAAGATATATGAAAGCTGGAAGGGGGATGGCCTGCAAAGCCACATTAAAGATTGTGGGTTTTTTTTTTTCTTGTTTGTCCTTTTTTTTTTTTCAATCCATCCATGAATATTCTCTTAGTACCACCCCTCTGGCCATCAGGTTAGACTGCCCTGGTGGCTCAGATGGTAAAGAATCTGCCTGCAATGCAGGAAATCCAAGTTTGATTCCTGGGTTGGGAAGATCCCCTGGAGAAGGGAATGGGTACCCACTCCAGTATTCTTGCCTGGAGAATATGAATAGAGGAGTCTGGGTTCACAAAGAGTTGGACATGACTAAGCAACTAACACTTTCACTTTCACTGCCCATCAAGTTGCCACACGAGAGAGAGGCTCCGGGGCCTGGGACTCTGTCATGCAAGAGAAACACATTTGTTTAGGTTCAGATCGCCGGTATCTTCAGACAAACAGAGAGAAGTATAACGGAAGTATTTTAGGAAAGACTCCCTTAAATTTTGCTGAATACAAAATGAACTATTTTATATAGTCTTTCTGAGTTTTTTTTAAAGTCTCTTTAGCTTCTACTTTCCTAGGGTTATAGAATATCAGAGCTGCTGTAACGAACTGGAAAAGGGAATGTACTTTTGAGCCCCACAAAGCCAGCTAAAAAAATCTGCCTTCCTTTCTGTGTGACTTTTGACAATTTACTTCTCCTCTCTGTGCCTTGTTTACCCATACCATAAAATGGAAGAAGGGAAGCCTGGCATGCTGCAGTCCATGGGGTCGCAAAGAGTCGCACACAACTAAGTGTCTGAACTGAACTGCAAAGGGATGAATGTATATTATTCTGACACTAAAACATGGCAAATAATAGTGAAATAACACATAGATAACTTCTTAGAGTTGTGACACAAAACTGAAAATAATAAATAGAAGCAAATCAAAATTCTCCAACAATGGTCAGGAATAACAGGAGAAAGTACATAGCTGAAGAGGGAATTGGTGAGTTCAAAGACAGGACAGAAGAAAATAGACACAGTAGAATGCAGAGAGCCAAAAATGATGGAGAATACAAAAAGAAAAGAAAGCATAAGAGACATAAATATACAATAAAATGACTTACATATATGTAATTGAAGTATCAAAATAGAAGACATATGTAAAAGACAATGACTAGGAGTTTTCTAAAGCTGAGTAAAGAAACAAGCTGCAAATTCAAGGAATACTGTGAACCCTACTGATTCACACTGGATCAGAGGAGAGAACATCACAACCAGGTAATAGAACAACTGTTGACAAGTATTCTAAAAGCATTCAGAGATAAAGAGATGCACGACTTTGAAAAGGGTCATAATCAAAATTTCTTAACATACAAATTAAAAACCTGTAGACAAAGTAATGCTGTCTTTAATGACAATCATTGCCAAAATCAAATTCTACACACAATGTGTAAATTCTTTAAAAAAAAGTAAAGGTGATATTAAACAACTTTAAGCTAAAGAAAACCTAGGAGAATTTTCACCAGGATATACAGTCTAAAAAAATATTTTTGCAGGCAAAAGGAAAATAATCTAAGATGAGTATGTGGAGATGCAAGAAGGAATAAAAAACAAAAATAATAATTATTTGGGCAAAATAAATGAATATTGATAACTAAATAATGACTACTTATAAACTTTTATAGTAACAAAAGATTTGAATCAGTGGAAATAGGTAACAATTTTAAATTAAGATGTAACTAATAATGTGACTTTAAGTTTTATAAGCCCAAATTAATAGAACTACAAAAGGAAATAGATCTATTTGTAGTCATGGGGAGATTTTTAATATACATCTTTTTAACTGATAAAAAATCAGAAAAAAATGTTAAAATGTATATAGGTTTAAATAACATGATTAACAAATTTGACATAATGACAGATATAGAGTATTAAATTGCCAAACTGAAGTATTCATATTTTTTCCAAATATATATGAAATTTAAAAAAAATTGACAATATGCTGTACCATAAACTAGTTCTTAACATATTTCAAGGGATTGAAATAATATTTAAAATGCTCTCTGATCATGGTAAAATTAAAAAATAAATGATCAAACCTGGGTCTCCTGCACTGCAGGCAGATTCTTTAACGTCTGAGCCACCAGAGCCCTCCTAAAATAAATAATAGGATACTATCAATAGAAAATCTATCTTGGAAATTTTAAACATTTCTATTACTAATGAGTTAAAGGAAAAAATAAAATGAAAATTTGAAAAACTCAAATCATTTCATATCAACATTTGTGAGATGCAGTTAAAATTTTAAATTTATTTATAAAAAAGAAGAAAGGTTAAAAATAATTATTCAAGCATAATTTATGGGGAAAACTTGAAGGTTTTTTTGTGTGTGTATGTGTGAGATCAGGACCAAGGGAATAATGACCGTTATCATCTATCTTTAAACATCATAGAGAAGTTTGGGTTGAAAAAGCAAAAAAATGCATATTAGGATAAGGATTAGAAATAAAGAAGTAAAACTCATTATTCTCAAATGACAGGATTCTTTATGTAGAAAAATATAAATCTACCAATAAATTATTAGGATACGTGATCTTAGCAAGGTTTTAATGAACAAATAATTTGAATATAACATTTAAGTAATTATACAACTTACAAGAACATCAGCATACATCAAATTCCTACAAATAAATCTAACAAAAGCTATGAAGGAGCTCTACCCAGAAAACCATAAAATTTTCATTGAAAGGAAGTAATAGAGACCTAAATAGATGGAGATATATATTATGTTTATAAATTGGAAATCTCTACATTATATTAAAAAGAGGTGAATTCCCAAATTGATCTATAAATTCTCTGAATCCTCATTAAAATGACAGGTTTTATTTGTGTGCACCTGCGTGCTCATGCATGTATAAGTTGACAACCCAGTTCTAAAATTTATATGGAAATGCAATGGCCAAGAATAGTTATAAGATATTTGAAGAAAAACAAAAGCTGGTGGAAGACCATGCTCTACTAGATATCAAGACTTATTCTAGAGCTACATGATTTTAAGGCACTAACGTAAATGAAAAATTTGATCAATTTGACTATGCAAAATCAAGTTCTTCTAGTCATTGAAAAACATCAATAAGACAGTGAAAATGATTGTTATGGAGTATAGGGTGGGAGAAAGTATTTGTAGCATGTATAAATAAAAAAGATCCATTTGTAAGTCTATATATAGAATCCCCCTTCAATTCAACAAGAAACAATGGGAATCACTTAATAGAAAAATACAGGCAGACTTGAGCAGAGATTTCAAAATAGTAGGATACCCAAATGGTCAACAAACATATGAAAAGTGGCCCAACTCATTAATCATCAAGGAAATGTGAATGAGTTAAAGTCATAATGAGATACCATTTCAAAACACCAATGAGCTAAAATTAAAAACACAATAATCAATGTTAGAAGAATATGGAGCAATAGAAAGTCAGATGTTAATGGTGACAATGTCAACATAAACATGAATAATACAACTACTTTGAAAAATGGAATAGCATTGATTAATTTAAGCATACACTTACCTTGTGACCCAGTCATTCCACTCACAGGTATATAATCAACATGCATCTGTGCATAAAAACATACACAAAATGTTTACATACAAAATGTCCATAACAGCATCACTGCCAGAACTAAAGATATGTCCTAAACATTGACTGAAAAGTTTGTTCCGTTAGTGAAGACACTGTTGAATGAAGTTCCTGGTGAATACGAAAAAATGCCTGTTTTAGTTGTACTTAACACAGAACAAACTTTTTGACCAATCCAATATAATGTAATTTATCCACAATGTGTGCATGTGTTAAGTTGCTTCAATCATGTCCAACTCTTTGTGACCCCAGGGACACAAAGGCTCCTCTGCCTATGATGTTCTCCAGACAATAATACTGGAATAGGTTGCCATTTTCTTCTCCAGGGCATCTTCCTGACACAGGGATTTGAACCCGTGGCTCAAGTCTCTTACATTGGCAGGTGGGTTCTTTACCACTAGCGCCACATGACTAATGGCAGACTGGTATTAACCAGTCTCCCATTAATACCAATACCAACAGGCAGACCAACAGTGTCTGTTACAACAGTATTGCCCTATTTCTTGATTGCCTTCATTTTTTTTTTCTTTTTGATGTGGACCATTTTAAAAGTCCTTATTAAATTTGTTAACAGCCCTGCTTCTGTTTTATGTTTTGCTTCTTTTTGGCCACAAGACATGTGAGATCTTAGCTCCCTGAGCAGGGATCGAATCCACACCCCCTGCATTGGAAAGCAAAAAGTGTTAACCACTGGACCAGCAAGGAAATCTGTTTGATTTTCATTTCTATAGTTACATATCCTTTCTCACTTATTATGCTTGAATTTTATCGAGCAAAGAAAATAAGTGACTCTAGCTATATGCAATCAAATGGATAAATTTTATTAAAATTATTTTTGAGGGAACAACTTAACACTTAAGATTACATAGTCTTTGATCTCATTTATGCAAAGTGCACAAGAGGCAACACTCTCTGAGGTGTTTAAAGGTCAGGATAAAAGTCACTTTTGGTGATGAAAAAGAGACATGATTGAAAGGGCATGAGGAAGATTTCTGGGATGCTGGTAATAATCTAATGTTTTATTTCTACACCATGGTAGTAGACAAAGGGGTGTTTGCTTTGGGAGAGTTCACTGCACTCTACACTTAAGATTTGTGAACGTTTGTGTGTGTGTTCTATTTCAATAAAAATGGTAGGAGAGCAGCTTTCTTTGTACTGTCTCACTCTCAATGTCCTACATTATCTCACTCCTCAACTTTATTGCCAAATGTCTGGAAAGAATAATTTCTACTTGATTCTCTCTCTCTTAATCTCACTTATTCTCTGCCCTGGCTTCTGCCCTAGTACTCAGAAAGTGTTTTCAGCAAAGTCACCAATGACCTGCTAATTGCCAACTGTATGTTTTCAGTCTGGTCCAGCGTGACCTCTCCACACCACGTGATGCCACTGAGTTGCTTTCATTTGTACTCCTTTCTTCCCTTGACCTCTTCCTCATCCTTCTTTTTCTTTGTGGACTATTTCAGTTGTGTCCCTACTTCGTTGGTTTGCCTTCAAATGCTGTTTATCTACTTTCTTGGCCGTTAGTTTTGTGTTTTCTAGTTACACTTGTTCAGGGTTCTCTAAAATCAGACTTACAAATTGGCTGTAGACATGTTTTCTGTAACTCAAAGAAGTTTTTAGCAAATTATTAATTATTTGTTATTGTATAAATCTCAGCAGATTTTACATAAAATATCACATTTCTGGAATTAGAAAAATTAAAAACCCTGGGTAACCCTGGGATTCACCCTGTTGAGGGGGCAGAGATATTTTGGAAGTAAGTAGTAGGAGATTTTAGACCAACACAGAACCACACAATGATTTTTTAAAAATCATTTTACTGAAGAAGAGTTGATTTACAATATTGGGTTAATTTCTGCATCTCTACTTTTTATAGTCTGTTTGGAGTACTTAGGACACTTCTCACCACTATAACATGTGTCTCCTTAGAGTATAGGTATTGAATTAAGTGGAGCTTCCCAGGTGGTTCAATGGTAAAGAATCTGCCAGCTAATGTAAGAGATGTAGGACAATTGGGTTTAACCCCTGGGTCAGGAAGATCCCCTGAAGGAGGAAATGGCAACCCACTCCAGTATGTTTGCCTGGAAAATTCCATGGACAGAGGAGTCTGGTGGGTCCAAGTCCATGGGGTCTCAAAGAATAGGACATGACGGAGCACTTTGAAATGGTGCAAATAAATAAATAAAAAATATATCACATGGGAAAGTTGTTCAAATGCTTCTGTTTCATCCCCAGGGAAAGCAATATGACTGGTATTGGGTGAAGTCCAGGAAAGAATATATTTAAAAAATCCCAGGTAACTGTGATGCAAGTAGTCCATGGAAGATGGTTTAGGAGAGCTTTTTAGCCTTTATGTCCTGAACTCTCAGTTCTTGGTTATAAGTGCTTCACTCTGCGCTAGATGATATAGCTGTACAAACAAGTAGTCGTAATAAATATGCCCATTCTTTTACAAGTGGTTGACCAGTTTTCCCAGCACCACTTGTTAAAGAGATTGTCTTTAATCCATTGCATATTCTTGCTTCCTTTGTCAAAGATAAGGTGTCCATAGGTGTGTGGGTTTATCTCTGGACTTTCTATTTTCTCTAACACCATTCACAAAAATAAACTCAAAATGGATTAAAGATCTAAATGTAAGACCAGAAACTATAAAACTCCTAGAGGAGAACTTAGGCAAAACACTCTCTGACATAAATCACAGCAGGATCCTCTATGATCCACCTCCCAGAATTCTGGAAATAAAAGCAAAAATAAACAAATGGGATCTAATTAAAATTAAAAGCTTCTGCACAACAAAGGAAACTATAAGCAAGGTGAAAAGACAGCCTTCGGAATGGGAGAAAATAATAGCAAATGAAGCAACTGACAGACAACTAATCTCAAAAATGTACAAGCAACTTATGCAGCTCAATTCCAGAAAAATAAATGACCCAATCAAAAAATGGGCCAAAGAACTAAATAGACATTTCTCCAAAGAAGACATACGGATGGCTAACAAATACATGAAAAGATGCTCAATATCACTCATTATCAGAGAAATGCAAATCAAGACCACAGTGAGGTACCACTTCACACCAGTCAGAATGGCTGCTATCCAAAACTCTACAAGCAATAAATGCTGGAGAGGGTGTGGAGAAAAGGGAACCCTCTTACACTGTTGGTGGGAATGCAAACTAGTTCAGCCACTATGGAGAACAGTGTGGAGATTCCTTAAAAAACTGCAAATAGAACTGCCTTATGACCCAGCAATCCCACTGCTGGGCATACACACCGAGGAAACCAGAACTGAAAGAGACACGTGTACCCCAATGTTCATCGCAGCACTGTTTATAATAGCCAGGACATGGAAACAACTGAGATGTCCATCAGCAGATGAATGGATAAGAAAGCTGTGGTACATATACACAATGGAGTATTACTCAGCCATTAAAAAGAACACATTTGAATCAGTTCTAATGAGGTGGATGAAACTGAAGCCGATTATACAGAGTGAAGTAAGTCAGAAAGAAAAACACCAATACAGTATACTAATGCATATATATGGAATTTAGAAAGATGGTTATAATAACCCTGTATGCGAGACAGCAAAAGAGACATCGATGTAAAGAACAGACTTTTGGACTCTGCGGGAGAGGGAGAGGGTGGGATGATTTAGGAAAATGGCATTGAAACATGTATACTACCATGTAAGAAACGAACTGCTAGTCTAGGTTTGATACAAGATACAGGATGCTTGGGACTGGTGCACTGGGATGACCCAGAGAGATGATATGGGGAGGGAAGTGGGAGGGGGATTCAGGGTTAGGAACTCATGTGCACCTGTGGTGGATTCATGTTAATGTATGGCAAAACCAATACAGTATTGTTAAGTAAAAAATAAATAAATAAATAAAAGCCCCATAAAGCCCCCCCCCCAAAAAAAATAAATAAAATGCCTAATTGATTTTTCCTCCCAGGCAAGCTGAGGCCTGAAGTTCCCATCTCTGTGAAAGTCTATAGTCTTAATCGGGTGTAGAACATTGACCTTTTGATTGTTGGGTCAAGGAACTGTCTCACTGAGCAGGAAAACTGTTGAGTTAATCAGTATAATTAGGCAGAGTTGTTGTTGTTGTTTATTTGCTAAGTAGTGTCCAACTCTTAAGGACCCCGTGGACTATAGCCTACTAGGCTCCTTGGTCCATGGGATTTTCCCAGGCAAGAATACTGGAGTGAATTGCCATTTCCTTCTCCAGGGGGTCTTCCTGACCCAGAGATCAAACCTGCATCTCCTGCCTTGGCAAGAAGATTCTTTATTGCTGAGCCATCAAGGAAGCCCAATTAGGCAGAGAGACAGTTATTAAGCCAGGGGACAAGGACAGGGAAATCATGGGTCAGTGGGAAGTTTTGGAAGAGGCATGAAGAGCTGGGCTTGTAGCATATCTTTGACGCATGAGAAGGTGGCTTCCTTTGACATAAAACTTTTGATATTAGCACAAGGGGCATAGCTAAATTGGTGAGTATCATAATGTGGTCAATGTTATACTGGAGTAATACATTGTGTCTGTAAATGAGGCTCCATCAACTCCAGAGTCTGAAAATAGTCCTGAGTCATTTAATGAAACATTTAGGTCAGTATCACTTGTTTGTGGCATCTGTCTGGGTAGCAATGATGTCCAGCTGCTGAATAGGTTCCATGCTGTTTACCTGTAGTTATTGGACTGAGTTGGATTCGGTGAATCATTGAGGTATAAAGAAAAAGGGAGCAGAAGGCTTGAGGGTGATGGTGAGTGATTTCAGAGCTAGACCATGGGTTCAATGCTTAATAGTGAAACGAGAAGTTAATTGACAAGGAATGAAACCATCAAGAAACTGATGGCCTTGGCAACATTAGAGAACAGGTAGGTAGAAATGAGAGAAGATGAGGACTTGATGAAGGGAAATTGTAGTAAAAGAGCTTTTGGTGATTAAAATCCCAAAAACAATTCATTTAGGGTAATGGTGATATTTCAGAATGTTGCTGAAATGAGGTAGGGTTGAAGGTCTTTAGCATGAGAAGATTAAGGAACTATAAAGTAAGAAAAACAGTGTTTATGACATAAATGTATTTCTACATGTAAATATCAGAAAAAAGAAGATGTTTCTTCTTTTTTTAAAAATGGTTTATTCCTGCTGTTGCATTAGTTCACCTATACTCTGACTAATGGTCATTGTCAACTGGATGAAAATCCTTTGCATTTTTTAATCTCTTTTTTTAAAATCAAATTTTTATTCCCTGAAGAGATGACAGGAAGAAAAGCAGTTCAGTCTAAATAAATAAATGAATGGTAAGATAACATGGATAATACTGTGGAATTCCACAGTTTTCAAGATATGTTTTACAGAAATCTCTCCACTTATTAGAACAACTCATTATGTAGACTGGGAAGAAATTATCATCTACTTTTAAGAGACAAGGAACAAAAGAAGATAAACTGAAGGTAGCAAGTTAATAAGTGACAGAAGTCACATTAGAATCCCTGCACCTCTGTTTTATTTTTAATATTTTAGATACTTTTAAATTAATGAAGTTGTTGAGGATGCATTTAGTGTTGCTATATTTTCTTGCTTTACAATTATCATTTTGACTTATCATTTTCCCATTAATGCTCACTAGAAAATTAAGTTATTCGAAGTCATCAAACAGATAATCCAACTTACATACTCACTATTGAAAAAAAGCAAGAAGACTTTTATTTTCAGTCTTGTGTAGCTTAGTTTTACAGGATATAAGTAATTATCTAATAGAATTTATAGGACTCTGGGTTCTGTCACCTTTTGGATTTTTGATGGAAATAACATAGTATATATCTAGTTGATGTGTATGTGTGTGGATGAATTCTCATATACACGTGGACCTCTAATTGCTTATATAAGACACAACTATCAAGAGCCACTTCTGGGACTTCCATGGCAGTCCAGTGGTTCAGACTTCACTTTTCAATGCAGGGGGTGTGGGTTCGATCCCTGATTGGGGAGCTAAGGTTCCTCTATGCTTCAAGGCCAAAAAAAGCAAAACATGAAACAGAAGCAATATTGCAACAAATTCAATAAAGATCCTTTGAAAAACAGCCACTTCTAAAATTTTCTATCTGTATTTGATGTTTCAATCCTCATTTTTTGGTAAAGTTTAATACAAGAGTGCTCTTCATTGACTATTTCTAAAAGGAAAATTTTCTATATGAGTGCAGGTCTCAAGAATGAATTGCAAAGGGAGAAAGGTCAAAATGCCTGAGCTGTTCTCATTCTCTCAATACACTCATGTCTATTTTCCCAGCTTTCTTTTCTGTGGAATATACCCCAGAAGAACAAGATGTGAGCGAAAGGAGGCAAAATCTCTACTCAGAAAAAGGGGTTTCAGTGTAGTACCTAGCACTTCTTAGCCTTATACCTATAAGCTTCATAGTTACTGTACTCAGTTTCCACATCTATAGAATGGATCATATAAGAAAAGGTACATGGAGCATTTTGTAAAATATAAAGCACTTTATAATAACATGTTTGATGAGGTGGAAGACACACGACCATGGAGTCAGACCTACTGCGTTACCTGCAGCAAATCACTTAATCACTCTGAATCTTAATTGCTCCTCTGCAAAATACAGATAACACACTGTTAAACATTGCTTTGATAAACTTGGGTTCAAAAATCAAATCATGTGTAGCATCTGTATTTCCTTTTATAAATGATACATTTAAACATTTTAAATATGATACATTTTAAAAAACATTTTTAATTGACCCATTTATAAATGATACATTTTAACCTACAGAACAGGGAACAAAAAACCTTGCACAGTGCCTAGGCTTTCTTACAGAGTAAAACACATTTTTTTCCATAGAAAATTCTGCTAGAATGCTATAGTCACTATAGAATGCTGCTGCTGCTGCTGCTAAGTCGCCTCAGTCGTGTCCGACTCTGTGCAACCCCAGAGACGGCAGCCCACCAGGCTCCCCTGTCCCTGGGATTCTCCACACAAGAACACTGGAGTGGTTTTCCATTTCCTTCTCCAATGCATGAAAGTGAAAAGTGAAAATGAAGTCGCTCAGTTGTGTCCAACTCACAGCGACCCCATGGACTGCAGCCTACCAGGCTCCTCAGACCATGGGATTTTCCAGGCAAGAGTACTGGAGTGGGGTGCTATGGTCATATTTTAAAATGTTTTAATAATGCACAAATAAATGGGCCATATCTATCTGACTGAATATGCACAAGTTGTATAATGACCTTCCCACCCAATTTTTCTCTTTGTATAAATTGGTAGTTTTTGTTTCTAGTTATTAATACAAGTAATTTTTAAAAGGAAACATACAGTTCTTGGTAAACGTAGAAATGCTATTAGAATTGAATACAAGGAGGTTCAGAAGCCAGAGTGCAACCTGACTTTGAACCAGCTTTTGACCTTGAAGAAGGAAGTGACATGAAATGTAATCAGATATGATAAAGACACAGAATTCAGTAAAACTGGTTTGCATGGTTCCAAAAGGGACAGGAACATCACCTTTTTTTTCCAGCTTACAAACAATTTTCAGTGCAGTGGTGAAGATGGCAAGTTTCTAATTCCGTCACGGTTGTGTCAGTTACTCCCTAACATATGTGATCTCCTGTCTTCCACCCATTCCCCACTTTGCTGTCAGAGAGATCTTTATGAAATGAATCCCCCTTTTAAATCCATCAATGATTCTCCACTGCCCTCAGGATAGAATTCGTATTTCACATCAGGGTCCCTGTCTTCCTCTCTGCTTTCATCTTCTCTTGAGATTCTATTCATGTTCCTCCAGTTATAATAACACACCAGCAACTAACCACAGCTTTGTTCCTTTACACAGGTTTCTCTTTCCACAGACTCTTTCTCACCCTTCCCACCTTCTGAATATCCCTCCCTGACCTTTTTCTATTTAAGTTTTATTCCTCTACATTCCCATACTGTCATATGCTTATCTTGATCTTGCAGTTTATATTATCCTATCATATTTAGTACTTGTTTCAACTACTAGAGAGTTTATGTTTTCAGTACTGAAAATTTGTTCCTTTTATAGACCATTGATGTCAAACACAGTTTAGGAAACAGAGTAGGCACTGCAAACATTTGCTGAATGAATGAATAAAGGCAATGGGCATTGTTGTTATTGGTATTTCGTTGCTAAGTCTGACTCTTTTGCAACCCCATGGACTGTACCCCACCAGGTTTCTCTGTCCATGGGATTTCCCAGGCAAGAATACTGGAGTGGGTTACCATTTCCTTTTCCAGGGGATCTTCCCAAACCAGCGATCAAACCCATGTCTCCTGCTTGGCAGGTGATTCATTACCACTGAGTCACCTGACCAAGGACAAACACTGGGATATATTCTTGGGTTGCGTCTACTAAATCTCTAGCTAATTATTAACATTTGGAAGTTTAGAATGTGAATATACAACATTCCCTTTTTAGAAAAATGTGAAGAGGAAAATCAGCGGGAGTCCTCTTTCTAGCCAACTGTCCGAGGTTAGAGAGTTACTTTGAGATTAGTGAAGGTTGTATACTTGTAGGCGAAGGAGGTAACTGGAATGAAGTCCCTACCAGTCTTTCCTTTTAGGGGAAACACAGATTTAGTTTTCCCATTTCTTCTCCTTCTCCGAGGCATTGGCTAGCCTACCCCTGAGATTAAACCAAATACTGGATGGCCTTGATGAAGCCCGTGAGGAGATAAGCACAGCTTTTCAGGACAGATGATTCGTTGCCTCACACTTCACCCATTCTGCACTGAGGATAATAGTATAGGCTGTCTCCTAGGGATGCTGCGAGGATTAAGGAGCTCAGAGAGACAATAAACACAAAAGAGCGTTGAACAGTTGCTTCAGGATTCCGTCTGAGAAGCAGAGGGAGATTCTCCTTAAATGCTCCTTATTTACCCATCCTTCATCTCCAGACCATGTTCTGAATGTGCAGATTTCAAAGGGCAGATGGAAGAGGTGGGGTGCCAATCCTTGGGACTTTATTTTCTGGTTTGTTCTACAATGCCATGGCCAATTTCTGTAGGTTTATTCAAGCCAATGACATTTTCTGAGTCCCTGTTGCACTGGACTCCACAGACATGGAAGCCAGATAAGCAGCCCCCGATGCTTCTTTAAAGGAAAGTTTGTTGGACCAACAAAGCCATGATAACCCCATAGCAAAGGACATGGGAGCTGTCCCACTTTTGAAGATCTGGTTTAGGATTATCCATTTGGTGGACTTTGAGGGGAACATTTTAGAGATCAAAGTGCCTTGGACAAAACAGACAACTGGAAAAATAACCACTGAACCAAGTTAAATAACTTGAACTGAAGTCCTGTACTTTTCCTCAAATATCTAGATATATTCACTGCTCTTTTCTCAAACTGTATGAAGATATGTGTTTGGGGCTGCATGCTGGTGCCCATACTGTCGCATTCTGGTAACTGATGATAACAAACAATGGACATATATCTACAGAATATCAGCAACAACAAAAGAAATCTGAATTAGTTGTAGGAAGTGTTTGGGTAAAATTGAATTTTAATAGTATCTGTTAAATACTTGTGTGTGCGTGCTTGTTAGTCTGCCCAGTCTGTGGGGTTGCAAAGAGTCAGACACACACACACACACAAGTGGTTAACAGGCTTCACAGAGATACATGAAATATTCTTATCTAGGTATAAAGGCTAAATGGATAGAACTAGAATTCTGAAGAAATCTCAGGAGATTACACAAAAGTGTTCTTCTATAAAGTAATATTATTTTTCTATGAAAAAAGTTCATAATTCATTGTTTTTTTTATAATAGAGCACAATTTCAATTAGTTATCTTTTTTTCTGAAATTAAAATTTATAGTAACTGTTTAGAAACAGCGGTGGGATTCCTATGACCTACACTTTTTCTAGAGAAGTTTCCTTTTTTTCTGTGAACGAAAAAGCAATTTTGCTCCATATTTTTAATCATGCAATAGGACATCAAGCACATTAGGAAACACAAGTCTTATGTAACTCTTGCTCTGGTTTAGTCAGCCAGTTGTGTCTGACTGTTTTGGACCCCATGGACTGCAGCCCGCCAGGCTCCTTTGTCCATGGGATTTTCCAGGCAAGAATACTGGAGTGAGTTGCCACTCCCTTCAGGGGATCTTCCTCACCCAGGGACTGAACCTACATCGCCTTCATTTGCAGGCAGGTTCTTTACTGTTGAGCCACCAGGGAAGCTTATATAATTCTTATATTTTAATTATTTGAATGCTGATTTAGTAAAATTTGTAATATTTTAGGCTCTATACTTGAGACAATGCATTTGTACTTTGGCTAACGATTTTCTTAATAATTCTTTATTCACACAGTTGGTGGTCTTGAGGTTAGCAAGACAGCTCACTGGATGTACAGAATTAAAAGAATATCAGGGTCATTTCAAAAACTGAAAAAAAACTAATCCTTAATTTGGTTCCAGTGATTTTCTTCAGGAAATCCAGTGATTTCATTCAGGATTCTGTAGAACTTTCTTGGAAAATATTTCATTATATCTCTGTTTCACTGGTCATCTTGCCTCAAAATATTTTTAAAGCACATTCAAATTTATATAATTTTATAAAAATAAATTGTACACTTCTGCTTTTTCAATATTGAAACATCCTCTTTACTTCACAGTTTGTTTCTAGTGTAATTATTTTACCATTTCGATGGATAACTTTATCTTTTTGTTTCACAGAACTTCTTTTGAACTTCAGAGTTATTTTGGACTCAGCATGTGGCCCATTTCAACTATTTTGATGTCTTGATTTTAGAGCAAGGTGACCCATGCCCTGTATTTTCTATGGGCAAATGTATACTTACTTTTTATTATAGTGATTCTACCTTTGATTTATGACACTTTTTTTTGAATTTTTAGTAATTTAACTCAGTATCTCTCTGCAATTCCATGTTGGGCTGAAGGCTAAATGGATAAGATTTGCAGCAACCTCTCATATGTGTTTCTAATGAGCATGCTGCCACACCTTTCCAGTAAGCATTTATTTCCAACTTTATATTCTTTACTTGAAAGCTCATTATTTTGCATTTACATATAGGGAAATATATGTAATTTGTTGTCTATTAGCACAGACACGTCAATGTCCTCAGTCTTGATGTATTCCTCACAATCTTACTCATCCTTGCTTTTCTAGTCATTTGAAAATAATCTGCAAACAAGCAGAGTGAAAGAGTGGTGAATCCTATCTAGTCTAGTTTATATCTTTTTGTTTGTTTGTTTTGCAAATACAGATGGATTCTGAAGAAATTTAATAGAAGGAGAGGAAATAATGATGAGACTGACTGGCTTCCTCGGCCCTTCGACTCTGACATGAACACCATTGTTTTACTGCACATCATGATGGTAATAGCAGTAGAGCAATGTACGGCCATAGCTAAAAGTAATTGTCCACTGTGACCTTCCCAATTATCTTGCTGCCTAAAAAATAGAAAGGAACTATGATTATACATAGCAATGAATGGATTCAAAGAGTTCTATGTGATTTTAAGCTGTGTTGATAGGGGTAGCATGTAAGGAATTATTTTTTTAATGTTCATTCATTCATTTAATAAGCACCTACTGAGTTTGAGTGAACTCCGGGAGATGGTGATGGACAGGGAGGCCTGGCATGCTGAGATTCATGGGGTTGCAAAGAGTCACACTCAACTGAGTGACTGAACTGAACTGAACGAATGTCAAGTACTCATGAACTTTTTTTTTGTTTGTTTTTACATTTTGTCTGTGCTGCATGGCATGTGGGATCTTAGTTCCCTGACCAGAGATAGAACATGTGCCCCTCTATCATCAGCACAAAGTCTTAACCACTGGACCACCAAGGAGGTCTCCCTGTAAGAAATTATTGAATCAAGTAATTGAATGAATAAAAATGAATGAGATCCTTAAAAATAATACTGAAGGAAAGGGTTCAGTAGGTCTTGAGCTGTAAGGTCTACTTATTCAGATTATTTTGTAAATGTGATAATCTGCATAAGGAGTGTTATAGATGTGGGGATTCATTGCTATTATGTGCTGTTATAGCCAGAGAATCAAGAATGTCTATGTCCTTTCAAATCAACAATCCTTTCTAAAGGATTTACCCCCACAGTAACCAGCAGCAGACGAAGTATGAAGGTAACTTTTCATGGCTTCTTGTGTGTCTAATGATTTAGCAAAGAGTTTCTGTTAACATTGGATTGGAGGGTATTCCTTGAGCGTCAGGATTTAAGTGGGGGCTCAGTAAAAAGATCTCATCTCCATATTCTGAATTCTGGAGCCAATCTCTGGAAGCAGAAAAGGAGTGAAGGGAAAGAAACAAAAGAAAAAGGAAGAGACTTTGTGTCTAAGAACCCATCCCACTCCCTGGAGTGGAACAGAGAGAGGCTTCCTGAATGGGCCCCAGGAGGTAGGGCCCTCCCTGCCACTGGCTACCGCAAAGGTAGGAAAGGAGACTTTTGCAAAAAAGGGAAAACAGAGTGTGTATTTTTGTGTGTTTTAAGGCACGATGATCCCACATCATTCAGTGAATGTCCTGGGAATCAGAATAATTAAATAAAAATTCCTTTTATTTTTCCAGTATAACCCTCCAGAGTGGAAGCTCCCTGGTGTGAGGCTATGCTCCAACATTCCTTAGTTGATTGATGAATGAAGAGGGAAACATTTAAGTTCTGGGAAGGGACAGGTAAAACATTCCCTGGTGGTCTAGTAGTTAAGACACTGCCTTCCAATGCAGGGGGTGCAAGTTCAATCCCTAATCAGGGAGCTAAAATCCCCCATGCTTTGGGCCCAAAAAGCCAAAACATAAGACAAAAAAGTCTTTACAAAAAATGGTAGGAGCTAACCAGATGATAAAATGGGCAAGGACATTTCAGAGCAAAAGGACAGATGCACAAAATCACCATTTGTTTTTCTTACTGTGGAACTAAAAGAGGTTTGATTTGGTTGGACCATATAGTGGGGCAATCACATATCAGCTGTGTCCTGGGTGGTGTAGAGAGCCTCCTCTCAGACTGATTTTAGAACCCCCATCATGACTAAATATACCCCTTTCAGAACTCTTTCTATTCTCAACAATCTTACTTTATCACTTTTACGAGGCAGACAGTTTCATCCTGGGTGTAATTTTGGAAAAGTTATTGAAACTCTGTGTCTTGGTCCACCATGTGCCAACTAGGAATATACAATAGCTACTTCACAGGCTTATTGGAGCATACATGGAATTATGTCTATGAAGAGCTTTGCAAGCTGGAAAGTATAATACAAAATTGTGATTATTAAGTAGATGAGATCTCTGTCATGTTTTATATTTTGTACCATAGAGCCAAATTTTTAAAAACAAATATTCAGTTCAGTTCAGTTCAGTCGCTCAGTCGTGTCTGACTGTTTGTGATCCCATGGACTGCTGCACACCAAGCCTCCCTGTCTATCACCAACTCCTGGAATTGACTCAAACTCACGTCCATCAAGTCAGTGATGCCATCGAAACATCTCATCCTCTGTCATCCCCTTCTCCTCATACATTCAGTCTTTCCCAGCATCAGGGTCTTTTCCAATGAGTCAGTTCTTCACATCAAGTAGCCAGAGAATTGGAGTTTCAGCTTCAGCATGTCTTTCCAATGAATATTCAGGACTAATTTTATTTAGGATGGACTGGTTGGATCTCCTTGCAGTCCAAGAGATGCTCAAGATGCTCAACTCCAACACCACAGTTCAAAAGCATCAATTCTTCAGTGCTCAGCTTTCTTTATAGTCCAACTCTCGCATCCATACATGCCTACTGGAGAAACCATCAGTCAGTTCAGTTCAGTCGCTCAGTCATGTCCAGCTCTTTGTGACCCCATGAATCGCAGCATGCCAGGCCTCCCTGTCCATCACCAACTCCCAGAGTTCACTCAGACTCACGTCCATCGAGTCAGTGATGCCATTCAGCCATCTCATCCTCTGTCGTCCCCTTCTCCTCCTGCCCCTAATCCCTCCCAGCATCAGAGTTTTTTCCAATGAGTCAACTCTTCGCATGAGGTGGCCAAAGTACTGGAGTTTCAGCTTTAGCATCATTCCTTCCAAAGAAATCCCAGAGCAGATCTCCTTCAGAATGGACTGGTTGGATCTCCTTGCAGTCCAAGGGACTCTCAAGAGTCTTCTCCAACACCACAGTTCAAAAGCGTCAATTCTTCAGCACTCAGCCTTCTTCACAGTCCACCACTCACATCCATACATGACCACAGGAAAAACCATAGCCTTGACTAGATGGACCTTAGTTGGCAAAGTAATGTCTCTGCTTTTGAATATGCTATCTAGGTTGGTCATAATTTTTCTTTCAAGGAGTAAGCGTCTTTTAATTTCATGGCTGCAGTCACCATCTGCAGTGATTTTGGAGCCCCCAAAAATAAAGTCTGACACTGTTTCCACTGTTTCCCCATCTATTTCCCATGAAGTGATGGGACCAGATGCCATGATCTTCATTTTCTGAATGTTGAGCTTTAAGCCAACTTTTTCACTCTCCTCTTTCACTTTCATCAAGAGACTTTTTTGTTCCTCTTCACTTTCTGCCATAAGAGTGGTGTCATCTGCATACCTGAGGAAAAAAAAAAAGATGCAATATTCAATAAATCCAAGTCACTTAATCTTCTTATGTAAAGTACTTCTTTTTCCATAAAGTTCAACTCAATAAAAGTGGTTCTATTTAAGAAAAAATCTAAAGCACAGATGTCAGATACATGGTACATGGGGCTTAATTCCTCAGTTGTGTTCCCAAGGCAGATCACTAATTGATAACGCTTTTTCCATTGTGCCAGGATGGAGCCTCAATATTCTTCTCACTATTCCAAGTAGCTAAAACTGATAAGTAAAAGTTGACCCTTGAAATCTATTATTATTTTTACTGGATTAAAGCTAGGAGAAGGCAGGGCACCTTTTTTCTCCCTGCAAGTTATCCTTGAAAATAACTAATTCAGAGAGAAAAAACTCCATCTTAAAACATATTTAGGGATGAGAAAGTGAAAATTGTGAAGTGAGTTTTCCTAATGAAACAAGAGAGATACTTTTAAAAATTGGGGGTACTTTTGGTATCTCAGATTATTGATTGCTTAATTTCCTTCAAACTCAACATGATTTCATATCAATTGTGTTAGTTTTAAAGTGATGATTACAAAATGACTAGGTGTGTGCCAAATAATAAATATAAATTCAAGTAAAAATATCCTTGAATAGCTCAGAACAATTTTGTGAATGGAGTCTAGAATACAGGCAAATGCATTAAGATGCCATAAGCATGTATACACATAGTTATCAAGCCACTGTTGGATACTATCTTCATGCATCATTTTGATGCTGCTTAATGTAGGATATGGTGAAAAGCTATTATTTAGTCTTTTCAAAAATACCTAGTAAATAACCTTCTGCCCAATTACACTTTTCCTTAAGATTCAAACACTAAGGCCTTAAAGATGCATAATGGTTTTCTTCTGAATGTGTAGCAAAATATTAAAAAAAAATGCTGCTTTTAAGCTGGTAAATACTTGATAACAGACACATTTAGAATGGATAAGTGTGGACCAGGATAAATGAAACATGCTGTGAAACGGAACATTCTCAGATTTATGCAAAGGTTCTGCAATGGAGGGGATAAAGATGAGGGTGTGAGTAAAGTGGACATTTGTACTGATGCTGATGTGGGTCTCACCTTCTTGTAAGAGGAACACAATGTGCCCAGTAAGCAAACTGCAGTGTTAACCATTCTGAGAGATGAGAAGCAAAAGCCATAGGCCATTCCCTCAGCCTCTCAGTGCCACGAAGACCCGGCCTCAGGTGACTTTTCTTCCCTTCATAGCGGAAGATCCTCCCACTCTGCTTTACCTCCTGAAGGATGATTTCTTTTGCTGAACCAGGGGACAGAATTATGGCAGTAAGATGTGAAGACCGAGTAAGAAACAAAACTACTTACCACCATCTTGTTTGGAAATGGCAACCCACTCCAGCATTCTTGCCTGGAGAATCTCATGGACAGAGGAGCCTGGTGGGCTACAGTCCACGGGGTCGCAAAGAGTCGGACACGACTGAGTGACTTCACTTTCACTTATTTGCAAGAAGCTATATTTGAATAGCTATGTGGGTGAAAAAGGCCTCTCTCTCTGGGATTTTAACCAACATGTGACATAACACTGGATTCAGTTACAATCCGTAATTAAAGGTATGTTTTAGATACCTTTTCATCTGTGGCCCAGAACAGAGATACACTTGCTCCAGTGACCCAGTTCTTTCAGTTTTATTCATTTAATATATGCAGTGCAGAGGGTTAGAGACTCAACCCAGCGAGATGCCAGTTTTTCCTTGGCTAGACAATTGGAAATAGACAGAGAACCGATAACTCTGCACACTCAGATGTCCTGGGGGGAGATGTCAGTTCAGATCAGATCGAAAGGGCAACCTTGTAGAAAGAGAACAGAAAAATACTCATCCCAGCCTCTGTCAAGTGTTCATCAGATCTTTCAATTTTGTAGCAAGAATACTGATACATTATATCTCACATATAGCCATTTATTAAGTATGTAAATAAAGAATAAGCAGGCATGGACTATGAAAAATTACAAGGAAAACATCTCATGACTTTTGGGATTTAATTTTAACCTAGTTAGTCTCCCCATGATAACAAAAGGGGAGGCAATAGAAACTTCTAGTTAAATATTTCAGCATCAGAGTTGGAGAGACAGGCTTGATCAAGTGCCAGTTCTCCCACTTACTGGTTACATAATATCAAGGTGTTCTTCTAGCCTAAGAGGATAATAAGAGAGCCTATCACACCAGCTCTCCTGGGAGATACACTGATATAACACTTTCAATGTATGTATTATATTTCTTTACATGTGCATTTTCTGAAAATAACTTATGTGTAATGTAAGATATGTAAGGTATGGCGGCTAACATTTATCTTTTAGCCATTCAATCAAATACATAGACACAGGTTGAGTGTGTTACACATGGATGGATATAAAAACAGGAAATTATTTAAGCATCTTTAAACATCTGAACTCAGTGTCTTTGTTTATTTATCAAGATATTTATAACACTAGAGGCTGGACTTTCGTACATAGAGTCATGAATCTGAACAGTGGCACAAGGCATTGACTCCATGACAATTACATAACCTTAAACTTCTCAACACACAACCAGCAAAGTGTCTATGTTCAAGGAGAAACGTTTTCTAGGTGTCAGCTTCTCGAGGCTGTGGCTCCAAAGGAGGTCACTGCCCTGAGTAATGAGAACAGTTGGGAATCTCTCCCCTTCTCCATCGCCTGAAGGTCAACAGCCATCTGGTCTAACTCATGCTGGCTTTCCAATTGAGAATGAAAACAGATTTTCTATCATGTCCAAGAACAAAGGGCAGGGCTGAATCATGGGAAATGTAGATGACACAGTTGCCTTCATCCAGGCAGAGTGTGTGTCTCAATTTTCTGTAATTCATTCATGGGCAGTGTCCTGTGATTCAGAGGCAGAAGCATAAGGGGTATTGGAAAGAGGGGGAAAATGAGCCATATACCAGCATCCCCTTGGAATGATAATGCAGCTATGAAAATGAGGAGTCTCTTTGGTTAATCCAAGTACTTTCTTTCAAGTACAGAGAATACCCACCAGTCAAAGAGCTGCCTACTCTTTGCAAATACAAAACAGAAGCTACATACTTCAGCATTCTATGTTATGAACCTTTTCTTTTGTCTTTGCATAAAAGAAATATGACACCCCAAATAGGGCACTGACCAACAGATTAAGATCACTTACTATGAGTGTACTTTATTTTTTTGGCAGGCCATGTGCTAATGCAGCTGTCACCCATTTTCCTTTTTCCCTGACTGGTTAACAAATATTATCTGATGATATTACTGTCCAATTTTCTTATACCCAAAATTATTAACATTGGGAAAAAAGCTGAGTTTGGGTAAGATGCCTTATCCCTGTTAAATATTTCAGACACATTACAGAGTTCCATGTACTTGGTGAAACATTTAAAATAAATATCCAAGTGCCAAATACCTTGTTCTTTCCAATTTATTTGAGGGCTATTAAATATGTTACAATTAATTTCATATGCTGTATTAAGACATTCCATTTATATGCTCAAAACTACAGGGGTCTCCATAACAGCCCTGAGTGATTCCATTTTGCAGTACAAGGGATATTGTTAATGTTCAAAGATTAGAAAATGCACCCTCTTTGATCTTTGCTCCTTATTGAAAGGCAGCATTCAGACATCAGGAATGCATTTTCCTCCAAGTAGTTGATTTCTCCTAGAGGAAGATATGATTAAATAGAATACTCCAGACTTAATAAGGTAACAAAAAAACTGGCAATTTCTTTTTAGCTCCCTCTGTTCTCGCTTCCCAGAGCTGTTTGCCTTGGGATCGAGAAACTAGATAGAACAAATTGCTGACCTCATAACAGTCACGTGAGTTATTCTGGTCATGCCAGTTTTGAAAAAGAACATGAGCCAGAGGTAGAAACACTTTGCCTAGTGGGCATTCTGTACAGTTTAATTTAATAGAGGTGTATTAGTCACTCAGTACTGTCCAATTCTTTGTGACCCAATGGACTGTAGCCCACCAGGCTCCTCTGTCCATGGAATTCTCCAGATAAGAATACAGGAGTAGGTAGCCATTCCCTTCTCCAGCAGATCTTCCCAACCCAGGGATAGAACCCAGGTCTCCTACATGGCAAACAGATTCTTTACTGTCTGAATCGATGGCTCAGTGTATATTATAGATTGGGTATCTGGTCAAATGCGTCTTCAAAATGACTGGATTCTTGCAAGTAACAAAACTAGAGGTTTAGAAAGGAAGTTTCCATAGCTACTGCCTGCATTTCTTCAAATCTCTCTTTGTTTGCAGCCCTTTTCCCATAACCCTTGATTCTTGTAGTCATTAGTTCATGGAGCTATTGCCTGGTGTAGGGGTTAGCATTAGAGTTTTGCTTATATTCACAACTTCTTTTCTTGGGGATTACAGTTCACTGATAAGACATCATGGATAGATATTTAGAGTCCTAAGCTAAAGTTTCAACAAATCTAATGTATCATTCCCCTTTACAATAAGCTTTGCCTAATTGCCTGGCCCATGCAGCCACAGTGAATCCTTTGGGTTCTCCTGGTAGTTCAGCAGTAAAGAATCTGCCTGCCCATGTAGAAGATATAGGTTTGGTCCCTGGGTAGGGAAAATCCCCTGGGAAAGGAAATGGCCACCCACTCCAGTATTCTTTCCTGGGAAATCCCATGGACATGGAGCCTGACAGGCTAAAGTCCATGAGGTTGCAAAGAGGTGGATGCGACTTAGTGACTAAACAACAACAATTTCAAAACACGTTTCTATTTTTATTAATACCTGTGAAAAAGACAAGATAGCAGATAGCTGTAGCCAGGCTCTCTCCCATAAGTCTTTTCAAGTATCACTAGATTGTCCCAGTGGCCTCACTTTACTCTGCCTTCCATTGTATCTTCTAGAATGGTTATACCACTGCTGCTGCTGCTAAGTCGCTTCAGTCGTGTCCGACTCTGTGCAACTCCAGAGACGGCAGCCCACCAGGCTCCCCCGTCCTTGGGATTCTCCAGGCAAGAACACTGGAGTGGGTTGCCATTTCCTTCTCCAATGCAGGAAAGTGAAAAGTGAAAGTGAAGTCTCTCAGTCGTGTCCGACTCTTAGCGACCCCATGGACTGCAGCCTACCAGGCTCCTCCATCCGTAGGATTTTCCAGGCAAGAGTACTGGAGTGGGGTGCCATTGCCTTCTCCAAGGGGTCTTCCTGGACCCAGGGATTGAACTTGTATCTCTTACGTCTCCTGCATTGGCAGGCAGGATCTTTACACTAGCACCACCTGGGAAACCCACTATGTGCCTGGGTTGTTGCAAATTCTCTTTCCTCCACAAAGAACCAAGCCTTCTGAGCTTGGGTACAAGGCCTCCTGAAATTTGTGAAACAGCATTTAATCATTTTTCTTGTATATATTCCCAAGAAGAGATCAGAATCTAAGCATGGTCTCCACATCTGTGGACCACTCTGCTTCTAAATTCCTTTGTTCTAGATTTGGTCTCCTGAGTTGATGCCATGAATGGCATGACAAAATCACAAAAACTTGGTTAATGTTGTAAATCACTTGCTGCTGGAATTTTACTCAATAGAAAAAAGAATGCAAAAAACTTAATAACATATTAATCTAAAAATTTGAGTTCATTGCAGAAATGTAATTTTTCAGATTTTTTTTAGTAAAATTTCAATTTAACAAATATTTAATGAAGATTTTCCCCAAGTAAGGACGTTCAGAAATTCTTTTGTAATGATTAGAATTTTTAAAGCATTCTATTTCAGCAGTATTTACTTTCATTTGTGATTTCTCTCTCACTGACATCAGTATCAGTGCTCTCTCTCTTAGTAGATGAGAACACAGAATGAATATTACTAGATCACTACCCTAATTTTTGGCTTCTGGGGAGCACTAGTGATAAAGAAACCACCTGTCACTGCAGGAGACACAAGAGACAGGGGTTCTATCCCTTGTTCAGGAAGATCCCCTGGAGAAGGAAACCCACTCCAGTGTTTTTGCCTGGAGAATCCCATGGACAGAGGAATCTGGCGGGCTATAGTCCATGGGATCACAACCAGTCAGACACGATTGATGATTTACACACACACACACCCTAATTTTCAAGTCCAATTATGTATGTGCTTTTTAAGCCTTTGTGTGTATCATATTTCCTAACACCCCACCGTCCAAAGTAAATCTAATGGCTAAGCTTAGAGGCGGAGTGGGAGAACACTGGAAGGTTATGTGACAAATGTGTAGATACAGAGTGTGTTACGGGCTGAATTGTGTCCCCCCCTCCCCACAATTCATTGACACCCTAACCCTAGTACCTTTATTTGGAGACAGAGTTTTATCGAGGTGAAGAAGTGCATGAGGCCCTTAGGGTGGGCCTTAGTCCAATCTCACTGGTGTTCTTCTGAGAAAAGGAAATTTGGATATACAAAGGGACACCATGGGTTCGTGCACATAGAGAAATTATTCAAGGACAAGAAAAGAAGGCAGCCATCTGCAAGACAAGGAGAGAAGCCTCAAGAGAAACCAAACCTGCCAACACCTTTATCACGGACTTTTAGACTCTAGAACTGTGAGAAAATAAAATTCTAATGTTTAAGCCCCCCATTTTTTTATGGCAGCCATGGCAAATTAACGTAGGGAGAGATGCTAAAGATGATGAGAAAGATAAACCATTTGTTTTTGCAATATATTACAAATAGATAAAAATCCATGTACTCTTAGACCCTAAATTCCAGAGTTGAGAAACAAACAATACACATAATAAAAACAATGAATTATATAACAGATGAGAAGGGGACAAATGTTATAGAAAAATGAAAGCTCCTTGGGGTTAAAGGATCAGCAGTGCTGGAGAACGAGGGAAGCAGTCTACACTATTAATTGGATTGTCAGGGTGAGCATCTCTGAGAAGGAAAAAATGAACGAGCCCTTGAAAGATGACTTCCTTCAAGGGAGCCAATCCCCAGTCTATCTGGGGAGAGTGTGCCAACAGAGACTAGAAGAGCACAGAAGCTCTGAGCTGGAGGTCCCTGGAAATTTGGAGGCACAGCAAGAAGCCAAGGTGGATGAGAATTGTAGGAGATGAGTCAGAGGCTGAACAGAGGCTAGCCTGCATGGAACCATGTAGACCAAGTGAAGACCTCAGACATTGCAAGGTTGTGAAGGACTACCTCCACATGTGGCTCCTTCTCATTTTTCAATATCTATGCCTGCCATTGGTACTACAAATTCCCAGTTTCTAAGAACCAGCTACTAACCTGGTACAAGGTTTGTCCTTTCCAATAAGTTTGAGATATTTGAATGGTACTCCATGAGGAAAGGGCTTCCCAGGTGCCTCAGTGCCAATGCAGGAGACACAAGACTTGGGCTATATCCCTGGGTCAGGAAGATCCCCTGGGGAAGAAAATGGCAACAGGCTCCGATATTCTTGCCTGGAGGATCCCATGGACAGAGGAGCCAGGAGGGGTGCAGTCCATGGGGTCGCAAAGAGTTGGACACGACTGAGTGACTAAACCACTACCATCACCATTGCATGAGGAGTACCACCACTCAGACTCCACTTCTGATTATCAAGGTTTTTTCTCTTTAACTACCTAATCTTTCTTAGGTTGCTGAAATGATTATGTTATAAACTCTTTCATTTGACACTTGCTAAAAAGGCTATAGTTTTTCCTGTAGTCATGTATGGATGTGAGAGTTGGACTGTGAAGAAAGCTGAGCACCGAAGAATTGATGCTTTTGAACTGTGGTGTTGGAGAAGACTCTTGAGAGTCCCTTGGACTGCAAGGAGATCCAACCAGTCCATTCTAAAGGAGATCAGTCCTGGGTGTTCTTTGGAAGGAATGATGCTAAAGCTGAAGCTCCAGTACTTTGGCTACCTTATGCGAAGAGTTGACTCATTGGAAAAGACTCTGGTACTGGGAGGGATTGGGGGCAGGAGGAGAAGGGGACGACTGAGGATGAGATGGCTGGATGGCATCACCGACTTGATGGATGTGAGTTTGAGTGAACTCCAGGAGTTGGTGATGGACAGGGAGGCCTGGTGTGCTGCAATTCATGGGGTCACAAAGAGTGACCCAACTGAGTGACTGAACTGAACTGAACTGAACTGAAAATTGCTTGCTAATGCTCAGATCAAATTGAAAAGTATTGGAGACACAGAACCATTGCTTGTAAAGCACTTGGAACTGAGTGTCTGGCATACAATAATTGCTTAATAAAGGCCAACTATTTTATCTTTAATTGTACTGCTTTTTATAACTCTGGCAAGTTCGTTGATGGTCACCTTGCTAGCATCCAGGCCTTCTGAATGTTTTACCTACTGCTTATTCTGCCTGCATGAGCTTTTGCTGAGGGATATGTTTGTGAACAAATTTGGTATGTGTGTTCAAACTGAGATTTTTCTCAACTGCATGTTTATAGATATATGACTAGTTTTTTATTTGATCTTGTGCATACTACCATTCAAATATGGATTTTGAGTTCATTGCCAGTTAATTCATGTCTTTCAGATTATAATTCACGATTTAGAAAAGCTTCTTACTGGTTTTTTAAATGTAATTTTTATTGTTTTTCAAGGATATCTGTTAGTAAGTAATAAAGTAAAGCTACCAAGGAAAAAGTCTATTTCTCTTGCCACTTGCTTCACTTTATATCAAGTTGAAACCTAGCACCATAATTTCTTATAAAAGATTAAAACAGTGATGGCTTCCAATGAAATAAATACAATGTTAACTAGAAAAATTTTCCTGTGATAAATCAATATTTATCAGTTCATTAGTTTCAGTAGCTAAATAATTTTTATTTGAGTCAGTAAAATTCTATACTGTCATTATGAGCTAAGATTTTATGCATTTTGTTAATATTCAGGAAACATAGCTAACCTAGTTTAAATAAGGAGAATTTTAAAATTAACAAAAAGGTGAATTTTCGTCATGTTACATCATGATCAGATATTTATCAAGTGTCAGGTTCCAGGCACAAAAGATGTGGTGGTGAAGTAGACATATTGGATTTCTGTTTCCTTAGAACTTATATTTTAGTGGGAGAAACATGATAAATGAGTAGAGAAGTAAGTAAATCAATAAACAAGACAACTTCAGGTGGCAGGTGCAATGAAAAAACAGTACAGAGCAATGAGACCAAGAGTGACTTCCAAAAGTGGTAAGGAAGGTGGTTGGAAGAGACCTTTGAGGAAGGATGTTTGAGCTGACACCTGAATAATAAAGAGTTTATCTGGTGAATATCTGAAAGGACAAAGCTCTGGGCAGTGGGGAGGGTCACTGACTAGGCTCTTGAGGTCCATAAAGTTTTGGTGGGAGTGGACAATGAAAGGGAGAAACCAGGGAAGGCAGGGTGGGCAAGTGGAGATGAAGATAGAGATCTTGGCAAGACTCAGATCATATGAGACTGAATAGCTCCCACAGAGAATTTGCACGTTATGTTTTTTTCTTAAATAGAAAGCATCAAAGAGTTTTGAACAAGAGAAAATGAAAGTTGATCTAGAGGGCTACCTGTTTGGAAGCTATTGAAGTAGCCTAATCAAGGAATGGTTTGGATGATGGTTTGAACTAAGATGGTGACGGGACGTAAGAAGAAGGGAGCTGATTTGGGATATATTTATGGGGCAATGAGAATAGGACTGCCAGCTGAATTACTGTGAGTGGTGAAGGAATTCAGGATGAATCCTATGTTTTTGACTTTGCAGGTACATTGGTGATGGTGCTATTTACTGAAATAAGGAGTATGTTGCTGCTGCTAAGTCACTTCAGTCGTGTCCAACTCTGTGCGAACCCATAGATGGCAGCCCACCAGGCTCTGCCATCCCTGGGATTCTCCAGGCAAGAGCGCTAGTATAAGGAATCCTATTTGCTGTTAGAGGGAGAAGTCTTGAAAATGAAGGTATATCAAACATCCTAGCCTGGGTCTGTTAAATTTTAGATATCTTTGACACACCCACGGGAGTTGGATTTATCCCCTAGATGGCTTAGAGGAAAGGCAGAGATGGGCACACGTGTTTGTGAGTCATTAAGGGGCAGTGGATGAAAGCACTGACATATATGCTTTCTCAGGACAGTCACTATGCTGCCCTGTGAAGTTTGAGAGAACCCCAACTTTAAGACTCTGAAAAGCCAGGACACCATAAAATTCTAGAGTTCCCCAAGAACTGAATCAAATACCCTCTTACTGTCCCATTTCCATTACCATCCAAACTCCTTAGAATCCTTCACAAGAGCAGTCTCTTCCTTGCTGTCCCTTCTAGTCCATCGCTGTGTTCTACAGATTTCCTTAGCCATCTGAAAGCTTGTGGTCCTAATACACAAGCTAGTGTTAGTCGCTAGTCAATTAGTCGTGTCTAACTCTTTGCTACCCCATGGTCTGTAGCCTACTAGGCTCTTCTATCCCTGCGATTTTCCAGGTGAGAACACTGGGGTGGATAGCTCAGGTCTCCTGTATCACAGGAAGATTCTTTACCATCTGAACCATGATGGAAGCCCTCTCCTAATATATAAAAATGACTGTGTAAATCCATGGAATCTTATCAGGCTCCAAACTCTACCCACTGCTTTCTTTGTATCCCAGCCTCCATATTTGAACTCTCATGTCCTCTCAAATTTTCCTGCTGTGTGTTAATTGTCCCAGGTTCTGTTCTTGCACAAACGCTGGTGAAGCAATGATGAGCAGCATCTGGAAGGGTTTTTTGTTTTGGTTTGGTTTTGGTTTTCTTCTTTATGTATAAGAAGAACAAAGAAATAGGGAGTGGTCAGAATGTGCAAGACTAGCTCAGTGGATTCCCACAATCACTCAAACTCCTGTCCTTGTCTAGTAAGTCAGAACGCAAGGCCAGATTCCCAAGTTCAGGCTGGAGTGTGAGTTGCCTGGTGAGACGCAAGGTGGAGCCAAGGACAGAGCTGAGGTCACAAACTAAACATAGAACCAAAAGAAAGGTTTTGAAATAACCAATTTGGTGTAGCCTCTGGGTTTTCTGGTCCTGAAAAGATGCTCATGTAAACAAAACAATCACCCCTTCATCCCAGATCCCTACTTCATTCATCTCTTACCTGCACAGCCACCCAATGTTCATAGCATCAAAATGGCCACTCAAAATATTATGTAACAGATTTAAGAAATACCCTCTTGTGTGAAACTGACATGAAAACTTGACACTTTAAAGAAACCTCAAGCTGAAGGGCTGAATTAGATGGGCCAAGAAGAGGCATGTGGCATTTGGTTGGAAATTGGAAATACCAGAATGGAAGCAAAGATGTTAAATTAGGAGAGGTGGTGGTACAATATGGAACTGGCATGGACTGTGTGGTCCTCAGGGGCAGAGTCATGAGGTCTTTTGTTTGGCATCTGTGGCCATGGTGCGTGGCTGACAAGTGGTCAGTCGGTCAGGACCCAGGGTCCCTCTCTGAGTTTCTCACCTCAACCTGCTTATTCTTCTGCTCTTGTCACTTCAGCCCATCTGAGCTCTGCCCAACTTCAGCACAGTTCAGATGGCAGAGAGAAAAGGCAGGCAAGCAGCTGACATCCTGACATGTTGGAAGGATGAGATTCCTTCATGAAAATGACACCCTCAAAAACAGAAGACTTATCCAGATCCAGGCAACCCATTAAGCTCCCTCCTATTTCTATAGATTACAGGAAAAAGTGATACAGATCTATAAATAAAAACACATTTTCAGAAACCACTTTTTAAAAGACTTGAGGTTGTACACGACGTTATCAGTTCATTCCTATTGAATGTTGTGACCTTTAAGAAGGCCAAAGAGATGCTATTAAATAATAGAATTTGGCTTTCTGAATTATAGGTTGAGATACTGAAATTTAGATTCTTTAAAAAAAAAATTTAATATTAAAAAAAGTCTGTTTTTTGGCCATGTGGGATCTTAGTTTCCCTGACCAGAGATTGAACCCATGCCCTCTGCATTGGAAACATGGAGTCTTAGCCACTGGACTCCCAGAGAAGTCCCAGAGATACAGAAACTTAGGTTCATAATAAGGGACTGTAGGATAAAGATCAGGAAGAACATTAGCAGGAAGCTTCTAAATTGAGGGAGATAAATGCTCAGATAAAACTATAGATATTATTAAATAAAAGAATTCTTGTAAAGAAATATAATTGCATCATAGAAAGATGTCAGTAAGAAAAAATGTCCACTAAAGCCAAAGAATAAACAGAAGGAAAGACAATTGGAAGCAACACAAGGGATCCTTGCCACACCAAGCTACTCATGTCTCCCCTTTCTTTTTATAGGCAAAGTGGTCAAGGAGAAACAGAGTGCTTCTTGATTTCAAGAGGCATTCACAAAAGTCTTTCATAGTTTCCCGTAGTGGATAAAGTTTAGAAATGTAGTCTGATAGCCCAGCAAGATAGAGTCCCAGTTGATTAATCATCCGAGAGTGCATATTCTTGTTACTCCAAGTGAAGTCTCTCCTAGCAGCCCAGAGAGCCTTTCTTCATCTGGGCCTGTGTCATGCTGAACTGAGGACTGAGATCGAGTCGTGAGTCACTTCCTGTCCAACTCTGCGACTGACTCAAAATCCAAGATGAAGAGCAAATACCAAAATAACAAAAGGAAGGTTGAAATGGTACGAGCAGGCTGAAAGGAAGGCTTAGCTCGTGAGATGAATTGTAATGGTGATTAACATGATGATCCGCCATCAACTTGGGAAAGTCCGTTGCCGAGTTGCAGAATGGGCAGTGCAGATGTCAACAGTGAAATAATCTAGGAATGTTAGGGGAACTCAAGGTTCAGTGTGAGCATGACCTGGCTATAAAAATAAGGCCACGTCTCATTCCCCCTCTGTGTGAGCCATTAATTAGATGGGTAGTCCTCAAAGTCTCCTACCCAAACTTTCCTTCCATCTCTAAAATTCCATCATGTTTCCCTTACCCCCATGGTAGAACCACCACTTTCAGTTAAAATGTAGTTGTGTACCTAAAAGGAAGGGCTTCCCAGGTGGCACAAGTGGTAAAGAATCCACCTGCCAGTATAGGAGACATAAGAGATCTGGGTTTGATCCCTGGGTTGGGGAGATCCCCTGGAGGAGGGCATGCAACCCACTCCAGTATTCTTGCCTGGAGAATCCCCATGGACAGAGGAGCCTGGCGGGCTATAGTCCATGAGGTTGAAAGAATCAGACACGACTAAAAAGAGTTAGCATGCACACATGCATCTGTGTGTATGTGTGTCCCAAGTCCAAGTCCAAGTGAAGGTGTCTGCGTATGTGTATGTGCAGATGCTCATATAGGCCTGCCCAGGTGTGCAGGAGCAGTGCCTCACCAAGGACAAGGTCACATCCCTTCCTTTTCTGACGTAGGGCACCTCCCCGCTACCATTCTCTGTATAAAGCCACTTCCCTGGGTGCAGTTGAAACCATTTCCCTAGTCTGACTACATGCAGAAGAAAACTGAGTTTAATGACAGGGTGATGCAAAAATATAACAGGAGAAAAGCAAATGGAGGCCTGAGACTAGCAAACCTGAATTTAAACTTGAATCCTCACAAAATCGACATTTTTCCATGCAATATTTTTGGGGTCAATATTATTTTCATAAGGAGCAAAAATGATATTCTTTCAAAATACAAAACTACTGGAAATAAGCAGTTTCTGAGATGGAGACTCCTGACCATTGCTGCATTTTAAGGCAAGCAATGTCATTGTACTTTCTGGGGGAAAAACCTGTTTTTTTTTCCACCCATAAAGGTACAAAATATTTTCACAGAAAGAAGCTCAGAAGGAGAATATTTCCTTCATTTCCCATTTTTGTAGAATTTCTACGAGGGTTTTTCATCTTTTTGATTTTGTCAGAGGTAAGGAATTTTTTTTTTCCATAAAGCTGCAATTTCAACCTCCTGAACATTAAGCAGATATAAATTATCTACAAGGCTAAAAAGTCTTTGATTAACAAGCTGGGGAATTGCAGGTATTAAAATTGCCCCCCAGAGGGAGTGCATACCATTTCATGAATGCATTAGATATCTACTTTGAATTACAAAGAAAAATTAATTAAAAAGTATATGTTTATGAGTAATGTGTATTCCCTTGAGTTCCTTCTAAAAGCCACATATATGAAGAATCTAATAAAATTAAATTACATTCGCTGCCTATTTTACTGCAGCAACATGGAGAAAAAGATAAAAGCAGGGGCTACCTAACATTTCCTTCTGGAGAACTGGTGCCCCAACTGGTTGGGATGGATTTTAGTGCCTGACACCCATGGGAAAATCCTCTGTGTGGCTGAGACAGGGCTGGAGCTGCCTTGAGAAGGGTGACTTCGAGCTCTTGCAAACAGCTCTGCTCCCATCTCACTCTCGGCTCTCTGACCTGGTCCAGCCATGCCCACACGAGTTCTGCAGATCCGTAGTGGTGCAGGCTTCATCTGCTGGGAGACATCTGCGCTGGGAGCTAGCAGGCAGCCCTGCCTGTGGTTGGCCATTTTAACAAGTCCAACCACAAACACAGTCTTTTTACTTCTCGTCTGACCTGTCAGGCAGCGTGGTCTTAGCATCTCTGAAAGTATGGAGGTCTAGAAGCCCTAAGAGTATTCTGACATTCCACACTCGCCTATATTTTGTTTATTCTATAGGTACCTCATTCTGTTAGCTTTTTGTGCCTCTTTTTTTTTTTCCTTTTCCTTCTCTGTGCTTTTTCCCTTTCAGTTGCCATGGAAACCATTTCCCTGGTAGGGGAGGAGCCTAAGGGCATCCAGGAGTGTGAAGTGAAGTCAATTTATATCATGGTTTGTGAAATATTGGGAGTTTGTAATCACTGTTATCACCACATATGGTAAATCAATCTCTCTGTAGAGCAAATTTCTAAATATTGATATGAGTATGGGGGTGATAGAATTTTAGAAACTTGCTCATCCCAGAAACTTGCACGGCAAACTTTAAGATATACATTTCTATTTTATTTTGTTTGTACAAATAGGACATGAAATACAAAAGAGACAAGAGGTACTACTTATGCTTTTTATCTATTTTAACTTCTTCAAAGGCATGGAATGGTCTCTAACACAAAGCATATGGTTGTTTTAATGATACAAATTAAGGAGTCCTGTCTGATCAGTTATAAAGTTTGCATATATTCTGTATGTGTGTGTAAATGTGTAATTTTTTCACACGTAGCTCATGTATAGCAGAGCAGTTATGCTATCTTCACTCTCACTGCTATCATTATCACTTGAAATCAACTGATATTTGGACAACTGTGTTAATTCACAAAAACGCAGGCTTTGAAAGTTTGTCAAAATATGTGCACTACACACAGGCAAGTGAGGTGATTTTATTTTTTAGGTTTTAAAATAGCCTGGTCTGTCCCCCTTGTCGGAACCACAATGTGTTTATTTGGCTTCCATAGTCACTCGTTCTGCTCTCTGTTTTCTCTCAAAGAGCTGTGAATGATGAGACGAGAAAATATTGGATTGTTTGTGTTATTGAAGCAGATGCTACCTGAGTTGTGACAGGTATTTTAAGTATCATCTCCTGCATTCATTTAACACTCTGATGTGAACATTTTTAAACCATGGGCATCTTCTTGTTCGCTTCCCACCAAAATGAGTCACCTCTTGGGTGTGAAGAGAGCTGGAAGAAAAGGGAACACGAAATTCAGGTGCCAAGGGGACCAGTAAGAGAGGGGGAGTAGAACTGTTGCTAAAAGTTTGGTTGGCTCCAAACACAGATGTAGAACAACCAGGGAGACTGTGAGTATTTTGATTTTTGTTTTGTTTTGTTTTGCTTGTTTTCTGAAAGAATACTCTATGTTAGTTTTAATGAAGCTGTGGTTTAGCTGTTATTTTTGAACAACTGTTCATAAACAACGTGTGCATGGTGCCCTCCTAGCATGTTGTCCTCTTGTGAAGAGGGTTAGAGGCTGGCTGTATCCTCGAAACACTGTGTAATCGCATTCCCTTTTTAGATTTGGGGAATGTTGAATATTGTATGATCTTTTGAGACAAAGAAGTCTTTAGCTTAAAAAGGGAAGAAATTTTTAAAAACTTAAAAAAAAAAACCTCAAGCCATTTTAAGATTTTTATAGAATGTACACAAAAAAATTAGAAAATGGAATTCTATGCAATTAAAGACAATAGGAAAGGCCTGGAGGGAGGGGATGGAAGAAAGGCTGGTTGATCATTGAACTTATTTTAAAAAGTGCCTCTGATATCAGCAGAAAGCTGAACAAGTTCGGACACTGCTGGTTTCTGCCCAGAGACATGTTGTTTGAAGAAGCACTACCCTTTTTCCCAGGCTTTGTTCGATTGCATGAGTTGGTTTTACAATTGCTTCTTTAAAAAAAAAAAAAGTGTTGTTGAGGTGTAGTTGTGTTAGTTTCTGCTGTACAAATGAATCAGCTATATATAGGTCCCCTCCCTCTTTGACCTCCCTCTCACCACCCCCATCCCACCCCTTTAGGTCATCACAGAGCACAGAGCTGAGCCCCCTGCTATATAGAGCAGCTTCCTGCTAGCTATGTATTTTACACATAATAGTGTATATATGTCAATCCCAATCTCCCACTTTGTCCCATCCAACTCCCCTCCAGGTCCACACATCCCTTCCCTACGTCTGTGTTTCTATTTCTGTCCTACAAATAGGGTCATCTGGACCACTTTTCTAGATTCCACATACATGCATTAATGAATGATACTTGTCTTTCTTTTTCTTACTTTGCTCTATATGACAGTCCCTAAATCTATCCTGCTGCTGCTAAGTCACTTCAGTCGTGTCCGACTCTGTGCGACCGCATAGACGGCAGCCCATCAGGCTCCCCCATCCCTGGGATTCTCCAGGCGAGAACACTGGAGTGGGTTGCCATTTCCTTCTCCAGTGCATGAAAGTGAAGAGTGAAAGTGAAGTCGCTCAGTCGTGTCCGACTCTTAGCGACCCCATGGACTGCAGCCTTCCAGGCTCCTCCGTCCATGGGATTTTCCAGGCAAGAGTACTGGAGTGGGGTGCCATTGCCTTCTCTGATCCACATCTCTACAAATGACCCAATTTCATTACTGTTTAATGGTTGAGGTATAGTCCCAGGTGACTCAGTGAGTAAAGAATCCACCTGCAATGCAGGAGATACAGGAGACTCAGGTTCGATCCCTGGGTTGGGAAGATCCCCTGGAGAAGGAAATGGCAACCCACTCCAGTATTCTTGCCTGGAGAATTCCATGGACAGAGGAGCCTGGTGGGCTACAGACATTGGAATTGCAGAGTTGGACACGACCGAGCAACTAACGCTTTCACTTTCGGTAAAATCGGAAAAGCTCCAAAGTTCTCTCTGTATGTTTATTATTTGTTTGGCTTTGGTGTCCAATAGATAAAAGTCATGGGTGACTTGAAGAAAAGGAAACATTCAAGTGTGTGGGTCTGGTCCTGATCACTCAAAGTCCACTGTCTTGTTCAAAGCAGAAAGGGATAGAGTCATGAACAGCAAGCAGGGAGAAAATATCTAACTTTCAACTTTCCAGATACTACATCTTAGTGACCTCCACCTAATTCAGTCAGCTTCAGTTAGACGCCACCTCCCCCAGGACATGTGGCCCCACGTTTCTAGATGGAGCATCAGAGACCCTTCCTGGGCCCATAGCAAGTGGGATGGGAATGGCCTCATTTAGGGAGTAAGAAAAAGAGCTCATGTCTGGAAATCAGTGCCCAGCTAAAGACAGAGAATGGCTTTCATCAGAAGGTATAAACAGACTGTTTGAAATTGTAAAGAGGATGACAAATCATGAGAGCAGAAGCCGGGCAGGTCTGGGAAGCTAGGATGAGAGGTGACATTGAAATGGAGCAGGACCCTCTGGTGCTTGTCCCCCATGTCCTCAGCCTGCCTTTTGTCTGTGCAAAAACTTTAGCCAAAGAATAAGTTTAGTCAGAGAAGTGAGAACAGGTAGAAACAAAGGAAAACAAAGGACACCAAATAGTAACAGTTTAGTCATCAAGCACTGTCAAAGACTTTAGGTTCCTTCTCAAGGCCTATGGATAATATTCAGAGCTGTATCCTGTGAACTGTCTTATAGATCCTGAAACCCCACCATGTGGAGAAGTTAGCTACATGATGACCAGGCTGCAGCTGTGACATAAGCTGCCACGGTTTCAAGAACTGGCATGTAGCCCCCTTCTCTGTCTGTAAAAGCCCTTGCCCCCTGATTGTTAGTGGGAACGAGTCGGCCTCTGGAGTCTGCTTCCCCTCAACGCGTCCCCCCTACCACAGTTGCTGGCATCCAAAATAAAGCAAACTTTCCACCAACCTTGCCTCTTTATTGGGTTTTGAGCAGCGGGCAGCTGGACCCCACTTTCAGTTACATCATAACCCAGTGTGCTCTGGAAGGTTGTCTGCTGGGTGACACAGGGACAGTCCACGTGTGACACCGGCAGTGTGAGAGGGTCAGGCAGCACCTCCGTGCTCACCACGTGTTCTCATGGCGACATCAGACTTTCTTTTTAATGAAACTTTGCAATTTTGAGATAATTGTGGATTCATATAAAGTCTTTTGAAAGAAACCAGAAAGAGCCTGTCTTCCCTAACGATAACATCTTGCAGACTTAGAGTACAAGAATCATGACTGAGACATTAGCACAGATACAGTCAAGATGAAAGATATTCCCATCACCACGTGGTCTGTCAGTTGCCATGTTCTAGCCACATCCATTCTTTCTGTCCCCATCATTTCCTTACCCCCAGTAACCACTAAGCTGTTCTCTATTTCCGTAATTTTGTTTCTTTTTTCAAGTATGTAATGTTATGGAAGCACTGTGTAATCTTTAGGAACTAACTTTTTTCTCAGCATAATTCTCTGGGATTTCATCCAGATTGTTGTATGTATCAAAACTTTGTTCTTTTAATTATTCATCCATTGAAGGACATCTGGATTGTTTACAGTTTTTGGCTGTTATGAATTAAGAGTCTATAAACATTCACATACAGGTATTTTTGTGAACCTGAATTTATTGTTTCTTAGGATAAATGCTAGGTTGTATGGTGGTTGCACGTGGAATGTTTTAAAAAGCTGGCAAAATGTCTTTAAGAAGGCTGTATCATACCTTCCCACTAGGTGATCTAGTTTCTCGGCCTCCTCACCAGTTTCTGTTGTTTTCACTATTTTTTTAAACAATAAAATATCACATTATATTTATTAGACCTACAAACACTATTTTAAAAAAATTTTGCCATTCTGATAGGTACATAGTGATTTCTTGTTGTCATTTTAATGTGCATTTCCTGACTGGCTAATGATGTTGGTCATCTTTCATTTGTTTTCAATAAAAGGTCTCTTCAAGTCTTTTATTTTCTCATTGGATTGTTTTTACTGTTGAGTTTTGAGGATTCTTTGTATATTCTAGATACTAGCCCTTTATCAGATATATTGTTTTAAAGTATTTTCTCCCACCATGTGGCTTGTGTGTTTATCGTCTTAACAAGGTGTTTCATGGGGTAAAAGTTTTCAACTTGTCAATAATTCCTTTTATGGATCATGCTTTCTTGTCAAAGCTGCACACTCCATGCTTAGTCCTAGATCCTGAAGAATTTTATCCTGTTTCTTCTTCAAAACATTTTATAGTCTTACATTCTGCATTTTTGAAAAAAAATTAGACACGAGACTTAGGTCATTTTTTGTCTTTAACCTACAGATCTCTAAAGGAAGTATGAGAGCAAAATTCAGCATGAGTTGTATATGACAGTCAAGTGCCTCATGACTATGTCAGTGAATGTCTGTGGAGATGTCAGCACCAAGAACAAACACCTCACTGAAAATCAGCTCAGGCTTGACCATGACCAAAGGACAAATTCTAACTGTCCCTTTACTTGCTATGTGACTTTGGACAAGTCATTGACCTTACATGCCTTGGTTTCCCCATCAATAAAATGTAGATAATGTTGCTTATGCTAGTGTATGCTGCTAAGTCACTTCAGTCGTGTCCGACTCTGTGCGACCCCATAGATGGAAGCCCACCAGGCTCCCCCGTCCCTGGGATTCTCCAGGCAAGAACACTGGAGTGGATTGCCATTTCCTTCTCCAATGCACAAAACTGAAAAATGAAAATGAAGTCGCTCAGTCGTGTCCGACTCTTCGTGATCCCATGGACTGCAGCCTACCAGGCTCCTCCATCCATGGGATTTTCCAGGCAAGAGTAATGGAGTGGGATGCCATTGCCTTCTCCGATGCTAGTGTATAATGATGAGTAAATAATGTACGATTCCCCAAACCTGGGAAGAGCTTGAAAATGCATGGGTTGAACATATTAAGAAATATTAGTGTATGTCCTATTCACCTCATTACTGAACCACTGACTTCTAGCTGCATCCTCTGTCTTCTGAAAAGGAGAGTGAGAATCTTCAAGAGCGTTGGTATCCTTTTTTCTCTTGAATGCTAGATATTCAGACTAGGATAAGGGTGTCTGGGGAGGTAGGAGGAGAGAATATGTTACTTACCATTAAATGACTGCCAGAAGAGTCAAATACTCAAGTGTTAATAACTCAAGCTGGATATAAGGTCATTTTCTCATTTTTCACTTTTCTTTTTACTAAATTTCAATATCCTTAAGAATGTCCATGAACTTCTTTGAATTAGAAACTATTGTGCTTTTGTTGACATTAATGTTGGTTTATAGAGTGAATGCTTTAGGTATGAGACACACGCATCTATACAAGTGGCAGTACACTTACATTCATAGAGTCAGAGCAAGATGGTGGAGCATGAACTACGTAGTGGGAAATGTGGGTGAGGGAGGCTAGTTGTGAGGGAGAGAGAGTATCTATCCCGAGTTCTGTAACCATGGCAGTAGGGTTTGGTGAGAATTTAAGACTAAATTACATTCTCATCAAAGGAGAGAAACAAGCTCCTTAATTCTTTCGCTAGTGGATTGCTCTCAGAAAGACCTTTCTGTTTGGTACTTAGCATTTTTGGTCATTCTCTATAGTATAATGATGTGTTCTAAGCCAATCATTTCTTTAAACTGTGAGAGAAAATTATTTATTTAAAGAAAAACATATTATTTCTTTAGGGCCTCCAATGATGTGTACAAAATACAAATTCAACAATTAAATTACATTAAATTAAATTAACTCCGGCAGCTGTAATTTCCCATGAAAAGCACAGCAGAGTATTGGACATGAGAGAATGCCATGTAAAACCTACTATTTTTTTTTTCTTATGGTTTGAGTTATTTAATCTTCTCATTCCCAAAAGAATTTGAATGCTCAAATATAATTTTTATATGATTCAAATTTTTTGTGTTAAATATATCTACTTGATATGTCTATGAAAATTTCTGTTTGGCAGCATATCATTAATAACCTAAATACCTAAACTGAAAAATTAAACAAACTAACAATAATTTGGTAACTATCAATATGAAGTGATGACTACCACAAAGCAAATTCTCATCACATAATATTGATTATAGCTTGTTTATATAGCCATACTTCCATTTTTATCCAATAGTAATTTAATATGATGAGCTCCTTACAGCCTGGAACTATTTCACTTTGGGTATTTAGCAGTGGCTGACATATCATATTTGTAATCTGAGCTAAATTTAAAGACTATATGGTACTGGGGATGTGATTTTTCAGCTTTATTTATTTATTTTTTAATGTTTTAGGGCACACCATGTGGCATGTGGGATTTTAGTGGGTTTGATCAGGGATCAAACCCATGCCACTTACACTGGACCATCAGGGAAGTCCTTCAGCTTTAGTTCTTAGCACCTAGTTTGAGTATGACATTTAGATGAAACATCCTTAAAATGACTCATCTCTCTCTCTGCCTCCATCTTCATCTTCTTCCTCTCTTTCTTCTGATGTATATTTTATCTGTCTGAATTTTTAAATATGATTTTTGAACTATCAATACAGGTTGTGACTGACTTCAAGAATTAAAGATTATCTAAAACTGTCAAAGTTACAAATAGCAATCATTTGGGCTGGTATATACAGCTGAAAAGTTTGTATATACCAAAAGTCTTTACTTAATCTGCCAATGTATCTGGATATTGATACTGAAAATGGGAGCCAGGCAACTTGGGTTATGGTCCTGGTCCTAGCATTACTTTCTTTTTCAAACTCAGAAAACTCACCTGATCCTTTTTTGTTTTAGTTTACTCATATACAAAGTGCTGATATAAGGGCTTCCCTAGTGGCTCAGACAGTAAAGAAACTGCCTGTAATGTGGGAGACCCGGGTAATAGGATCACATGAAAATATGACTATCTAAAATAACCTAATCATGAGGTTTAAAATGAAATATATTTATAAGGTATATATTATACATACACACATATTTTAAAAGTATAGATATTATACAAATGTTAGCTGCTTTGTCAGAATTGTCAATAAATTAGTTAATAAAATACATAGTTAAAATTTGCAATCTGAAGCATTATAGTTATTGTATTATATAAATTGTCACATGTTCCAGAAACATGTTAACAATGTAAAACCGTGCATTCAATATCTGTGGTATTAATAGAAAGTCTTGAAAGATATCAATGCTCTGTTTTAATAAAAATCAAGTTTTACCAGATATCCAAACCAACCCAGGTGTTCTCTGCTCCAATAGACTTGCCAAATTGAGAGTTCATTAGCCCTAAAAGCAATCACTCCCATCACCAGGAATTTTGCAAGCTTTCATAGATCTCTGAGGAAGTTTTCTGTGTGTGTGTCCTTGTGTGAGAAAAAAAGAGAGAAAACCATTGATATAAAAGTCTTATAGCTTCTTTCCATATATACTTTCCCTATTCTTCCCATATATGCTTTCCCTATTCTTTCCATATATACTTTCCCTATTATGCGTTAGGAATTTTGGTGGCTTGGTTAAAACAGATTTTTGGTCATCATGGCTTGGGGAGCAAAACATATTTTAAAGATAGTTCAGGATCATAGTTGCAGATCTGTCTAATGATTTGGGCCTGTTTCTATGCTGGAATTCCTGAGGACTTCATGCAGAATTCTCCACTGTGTCTGCTTATTATGCAACACTGCAACAGTAAAGAGGGAACAATAGCTTTTCATTTTTTTCTGACACATATTGTTATTTTTTGGTGACTGAAGGAAAAAGCAATGTGTGCAGGGTAGTTTCTATAAAACTAAGAGATTTCTCTGAAGGCAGCCCCAATTGTGTTATTGTTCAGTCACTCAGTCATGTCTGACTCTTTGTGACCCCATGGACTACAGCACACTAAGCTTCCCTGTCCTCCACTATCTCCTGGAATTTGCTCAGACTCATGTCCATTGAGTTGGTGATGCCATTCAACCATCTCAACCTCTGGTGCCCTCTTCTCCTCTTGTACTCAATCTTTGCCAGAATCAGGGTCTTTCACAATGAGTTGGCTCTTCGCATCAGGTGGCGAAATTAGGTTCTCAAAAATAAAGTCCTCAAACCAACCAGATGTAGTCTGGTTCATGAAACGTACTGATTTTATGAGCTGTTTTCAGGAAAAAAAAAAAAGAAAGAAAGAAAAGCTTCCAAATAGCTTTTGGAAGCTATTGTCCAGAAGATTTTCTAAGTCATAGGAAAAGGAATTGGAGTCAGAGTGTTGATCCAGACCTCAGGTCAGCAGATACCCCTTTCTTCTTTGAGAGCTCCTATTAGACCTCACACATACCAAGGTGAATCTTTGTTAAATATATATATCATTGTTATTGTTGTTTAGTCACTAAGTCATGTTCAACTCTTTTGTGACCCCATGGACTGTAGCCCGCCAAGCTCCTCTGTTCATGGGATTCTCCAGGCAGGAATCCTGGAGTGGGCTGCTATTTCCTTCTCTAGGGGATCTTCTTGACCCAGGGATTGAACCTAGGCCATTGGCAGGTGGACTCTTTACCAATGAGCCACCTGGGAAGCCATATATACATATACACATGCACAAGCCTATACACATACATGTGATCGTCAGATTCCACCTGAAAGCACCTTTGTTTAATAACATTTACCTGAGTGATAGAATTTGGGAAGTTCCGGTCCCTTCCACCTTCTGTCACAGAACACGAGGATTTGGAAGGATGCTGCGAGGCCTTTTTTAACAGGCCTGTTTTGGGTCTCAGACCTTTTCTTGCCTGCTTCTCTACTCTTATATTTTACCTCTTCCCTCCCAGAACTCTATATCTAGTCTTACTCTGTGACTTGCACTTCTATACTGAATGAACTTGGGAGCCTCCTACATCCAGAATTTCCATCCTTCCTACACTGACTAATCTTGAAAACCTTCAGCTTTTCCTTCATGACTCAGGCCATTGTCTTTGCTGTTAAGAAAGCTGCTGGTCCAAGTTGGGTGCATCACCCATTTACCCTTATAGATCTTGCGTACGTTTTCAGTGTACCACTTATCACACCATATAACAATTGTGTTTATCAGTCTACTTATGAGCTCCTTTAGAGCAAATGCAAAAACTTTTACCTATAATCACCATAGTATAATGCAGGGATCATTGTAGATATTTACCACACATGTGCACAGGCTTACACACACACACACACACACACACACACACATTTTAATTGGTGAAGGAGTAAATTGGAGAAAGAGATTCTCAAATAGGGGCTTAGAGAAATGTTGAAGATTATAAATACCTCTTGAGAGCAGGGATCATCTCCTGTTTACCTCTGAGCTCTCAAGCTTAGCACAATGCTTGGAATATAGTATGTACTCCATAAATATTTATTGAGGAAATAAATGAAGGGATATATAGAACAACAGATGAATATTTGCTGTCAGCAAAAGTGTTGCTATAAAACTTTGATTATCTGCTTGATAAGGGCATCCTTGCCACCAGTTTCATTTCTCCTGTTTTGTCTTCTTCTACCCCCTGCAACTTGGTGTGTTGGCAGATAGACCCACAGGCCCAGGCCTACACCAGTTCTGAGCCAGACATGACAGGGGCAAGGATTATATCAATAACCTCAGTCCTACCCTCCTGGGATCCAGTTTTCTTGATTACCTAGGCCTGGTGCATCATGAATAAGTTCTGGGACTGTGTCAGCAACTTATTAATAACAGCCTTGGGTGAGCAGGGCCCATTTGGCAGGGTTATTTCATCATCCCTCCTATCAGTTTCAATTTCCTCTGCTGTATGCTGGTACATTTCACTTCCCCAACTGGACTTCCTCCATAGACAGCTGGTAGGCATTTTTTTGTTTGTTTGTTTCTTTCCATTATCACACCCTGCTACCTGCTCTCTTCTTGATTTATTAGATTTACCAACTGCTCAATCATTTCTGATACTGAATCTTTACACCTCTGCTTACCTCTCTCCAACCTTTTGTTTCATGAGGTAAGATGCAGGAGTGGTGATGGTCTTCTATTTTCAGATCCAGTGAGGCAAATCGGGTGGTCATTGAGGCATTCCTGGTAAGCAACTTTATCCATCAGAAAAGTTCTATTTATGCTGAGTGCCTGGCTAAGCATATTTTTTCCTAGACTTATTTTTCTACATAGACATTGCCAATGCTTTCACACATAATGAGCAATATAGTTTTATACTGGTAGATTTTAAACATTTTAATTAATTAATTTATTTGGCTGCACCGGATCTTAGTTGCAGCCTGTGGAATCTTTTAGTTGTAGCATGCAGACTTTTAGTTGCAGCATGTGGGATCTAGTTCCTTGACCAGCAATGGAACCCAGGCCCATTGGCAGCATCTTAGCCACTGGACCACCAGGGAAGTCCGTACACTGGTAAATTTTTGAAGGCTCTCTTATACATTATCCTTAAAATGAAATAAATATCATGTGTTCATACTTATATAGAGATAAAATAAGCATACAAATTAGGGAAAAGGTAAGTTCTTTATAACAGAAGAATTTCAATTAATAAATGTGGAAGAAATCAAGGAAGATGAAAATCATCAATGGACAACCAGTAGAGTAATAGTTGTCACAGGTGAGCTATATCAATGGATGTGAAAATTTGTGAGCAGAAGCTTGAGGAGAAATATCATGTTCATGTAGTCTCAAAGCATCTCTCTCAAATGTTCATTAAATACAAAAAGAATTAACATTACTATGTAGATGTCTGCAGGCACCATCTTATTAAATAATCAAGGTGAGCATCATGCCCTGATATGACTCGCTGACAAGAGCACATCATTTCTATGGTAAAATGGTCCCAAATACATAACCTTAATCATGAGAAAATATCAGGAAAATAAATTCATCTGAAGGGCATTTTACAAAACGCCTGACCGATACTCTTCAAAAGTGTCAATTCACGAGAGACAAGAAAAGACTGTCACAGACAAGACAGGGAGAGACAAGGAATTGTCATAGATTGAAGATTAAGGCGACACAACAACTTAGTGCAGAAAAAAAGAATGATGGAAAAAACTGGCAAAAAGTTTACTAGTTCGTAGTTAGTAGTATTACACCATGTTAATTTCCAAGTCATGTTGATTATCCCCCTGTGATCGTGTCAGATGCTAACACTAAGGGAAAGCTGGGTTAAAGGTACACAAGGATTCTCTGTTCTCATTTCAACAACTTTTCAGACAGTTTGTATCTGTGTTAAAATAACTAACTTAGGTTAAAACAATGTAGATTGCTTAGAACAGGGCCTGGCATACAGTAAATGCCTAACAAAGTCTCAATCTTCCTGGGTGGTGCTAATGATAAAGAACCTGACTGCCAATGCAGGAGACATAAGATATGTGGGTTTGATCCCTGGATCAGGAAGATCTCCTGGAGGGGGCATGGTAATGGGCTATATATAGTCCATGGGGTCAAAAAGAGTCGGCTACAACTGAGGCAACTTAACAGGCACACACCGTCATCATTATTGTCACTTTAGGTGACACCCAGTATGCATGTGAAGTCCACTACACATACAAGCACTCTGCCCCAAACCCAAGCGCTACATGACAGGCCCCCTATAACCAATGAGTAGTTCTTTCCAGAAAGGACATGGAGAAACCGGGCGCTGGTGCTCTCTTTGAAAACATGTAGGAAAAGAAATCAAGACATTCTTTTGCTTACTTTATCTGTTCATCTACTTGAATAGATTGCTTGAATTTCTCTGAATGTACATAGAGACCCCTAGTCAGATTGTTTTGAGATAGTCAAGATGGACTCAGGCCTGGGAGGCCATATTTCTCTCATTGTCCAGAGCTGTTGAACAGCACTGCCTCAATAGATAAGAAAAAATTGTTTTCAAAAAGCATTTGACAAGGTTTGACGTTGAAGATTTATATCTAAAGCAGACCCAGGGAATAGGAGGTAAAATAGTGTATTGTTGCAGAAAACTAATTTAAGAGTAGCAGACAAAAGGCAGTCTTAGATGGCAAGCTCAGCTTCAAAGGGGGTTAGAAACAGAATGCTTTCCAGAGCTCTGGGAAACAGGCCCACCTATTTGGGGACATGTGCAGAGGAGGAAAGATCATCGAATTTGCTGGTGATACTAACATTGAATATTATCAGATTGAGAAGGATTTAAATTGCAGGTGATTAAGGCAGAGGATGCCAAACATGGTTCAGGTATAAAGATACACACCACTAAGTACAGGATCAAGGAGCCAATTATGCAGAAGATACACCCAGGAAAGGATTTGAGGATATTGTGGGGAAATCTGGAAAACCATCAAGACAGAGTACAACTGCATTAGAAAAAGGAACCCAGATTTACTAGGTTATTTCATCAAAGAGGAAGGAGATGAGAGGAGAGAGTAAAACTGTACCTTTGCGAGGCATTTACTTGATCCCTACTTTGAATACAGTGTCCACTGCTGGACTGAACAGAAGATGAGAGAAAGGAGGTTTGAGGATGGGAGATGTGATGCGGCAAAGAGAAACATTTAATTGGGAACCTATTTCCATTTTATTCTCATTGGGAAATAAGGGATTTAATGGTGGAGATTTTTTTAAAATGGGATATTCTCAGGGAAATTTTTAAAATACAGAAAACGGTGGACACGGTTATTGTTTAGTTGCAGATTAAAAATCTTTAAGGGACTCAACTAGAAAAGTTGACTATACTGCCGATATGTTGGTCTGTGCACGTAAAGGCAAAACTCAGCCCCGGGGTTAATACAGTAGAACCAGAGCAGAACTATTTAATGCTATATCCAAGAAAAAGCTGTCAGGAAAAGCTGGGAAAGTAAAAGTGCAAATGAAGAGACACTTCAACTTATTTTTGGTGAAGGAGGTGATTAAAAATCACTGCTAAAAAAAATTATAATCACAGGGAAAAGGAAGTGGGAACAAATTTTAAGTGACCAGTTTTGACAAGCAAAGTTTTCCTAATTTGCAACATCTTCCCATATATACACTAGAATGTAATTACATAAACAAGACTTGAAGTTTTCCACTTATTTATATTTGTGTGCATTGCCTTTCTGATTCTGCCACAGCGAATGTGGATCCATTTTAACTAAGCAAGGTATGCCAATTCCAAGTAGCTCAATCTAGCATTCTGCTTCCCATGGTCCACTAGACTTCGTATATATGAGTCAGCATGGAGTTCTGCCTACCTTGGCACACAGTAAAGTGAAAGCAGAAGCAATTTTACTGGTGATTTAGGATTAAAAAATAATTTTCATCTGAAATATGCAGACCAGCAAAGCAAAGTACAGAGTCTTGTTTACTCTTTGAACCAGCTATGTGATTATCGCAGCTTGCCACTTTACTTTGCATGATAAAAAATCACAGAAATTTCTAGCTGGAAGGGACCTGAAGAATCATCTAGTACAATCCTCTTAAATTCCTGATAAGGCAAATGAGAAACAGAAGTATTAAGAAATTTACCCAAACTTTCAAAGGTACTTAGAAGCAAGCCTAAAACTAGAGTCTTGATTCCTAATCCAGCATTCTAATATTCAAAGTTAGGGTCTTCTAAATGTATAAAGCAAATTTAACAATGTAACCCTGAATTATGAACATGCAATTATGTTGGGTATGTCTTATTTGTTTCGTATTCTTTTGAAGTAGGACGTCTAGAGTTCTTTTGGCATTACAGTGTAGGATCCAATTGTTCTGAGCAACACAAAGTTTGAGAAGTACATATCATCTCTAGGACAAGAGTCACCCCTGACTATTAGACTGGAAGGGGACAGATCAGTCCTTGAGAAAGCACAGTCCTTCATCAAGAGTCACATGCCTTAAAGTAAACATTGACTTGGAGATCAAAACTACTTTGTATCTGAATCAGGAAGATCCCCTGGAGAAGGAAATGGCAACCCACTCCAGTATTCTTGCCTTCCATGGACAGAGGAGCCTGGCGGGCTACAGTCCCTGGGGTCACAAAAGAGTCGAACACGAGTGAGCGACTAAACAACAACAAATCTAGTGATAGCTTTACTGCAACTAATGCAACTTGAGCAAATCAAGTGTGCTTCTTTCTTCTTGATCCTCCTAAGGGAAAGAATAGGGTTAGATGATCTGTTGTTGTTTAGTTGCCGTCATGTCTGACTCTTTTGTGATCCCATGGACTGTATGTAGCCTGCCAGGTTCCTCTTTCCATGGGATTTCCCAGGCAAGAATATTGGAGCAGGTTGCATTTCCTTCTCCAGGGGATCTTGCCGACTCAGGGATCAAACCTATATCTTCTGCTTGGCAGACAGCTTCTTTACCACTGAGCCACCAGAGAAGCAGAAGCCCTTTTAGAAGAACTACAACTAAAAATGTAAGATTCTAACATTACAGTTCCTAAAAATGGAAGATTCTAACATTACAGTAACAATGCTTCTTACACAGAGGATGAGGAAGTAGAGAGGATAGAGGGAGAAGAAAAGGGTAGTGAAGACAGAAATATAAGAAGCATAGACCTGTATGCGAGACAGCAAAAGAGACACAGATGTTTTGAACGGACTTTTGGACTCTGAGGGAGAGGGAGAGGGTGGGATGATTTGGGAGAATGGCATTGAAACATATATACTATCATGTAAGAAACGAATCGCCAATCTATGTTTGATACAGGATACAGGATGCTTGGGTCTGGTGCACGGGGATGATCCAGAGAGATAATATGAGGTGGGAGGTGGGAGGGGGGTTCAGGATTGGGAACTCATGTACACCCGTGGCTGATTCATGTCAATGTATGGCAAAACCAATACGGTATTGTAAAGCAAAATAAATTTAAAATAAAAATTAAAAAAAATAAAAATAAAAATAACGTGCCAATATTAGATTAAAAATAAAACTACTGAAAGCAAAAAAAAAAAAAAGAAGCATAGACCTGAAATGTAGAAAGTAGAGAGGGTAGTAAAGATGACATTGATGTGTGACAGAAGTCACATTTGGATGTGCTTTAGGAAAGTGCCATATAATGTGATTCTAAGGCAATGGCACCCCACTCCAGTACTCTTGCCTGGAAAAATCCCATGGACAGAGGAGCCTAGTAGGCTGCAGTCCATGAGGTCGCTAAGAGTCCGACACGACTGAGCGACTTCACTTTGACTTTTCACTTTCATGCACTGGAGAAGAAAATGGCAACCCACTCCAGTGTTCTTGCCTGGAGAATCCCAGGGATGGGGGAGCCTTGTAGGAGGCCATCTATGGGTCGCACAGAGTCAGACACGACCGAAGCAACTTAGCAGCAGCACCACAGGGGCCACGGGTTTGATCCCTGGTTGTGGAAGTTTGGCATTCTGCTGGATGCTGCCAAAAAGGAAAAAAAAAAAACAAAAAACAAAAAGGACTTTCCTGGTGGTCCAGTGGTTGAGATTCCAGGAAAACATAGTATTGGAAATCGACATGCAATTTCTCCAGAAACCCAGGACTACAAGTTTGTCCTTCTGAAGCAGACAATATTCTGTGGGGTAGGAGGAGTGAGGCAACTCACTCTAGTGTTCTTGCCTTGAGAATCCCAGGGATGGGGGAGCCTGGTGGGCTGCCATCTATGGGGTCGCACAGGGTCGGACACGACTGAAGTGACTTAGCAGCTGCAGCAGCAGCAGGTGGAGCGAGCATCACATAGAAGAGATATTTTTTGTTGTTGTTTAGGGACATTGATATGTGAAAAATACATACTAAGGTGATTTAAAGTACAATCACCCTCAGTATTGAAAGATGCTCAAACTATGAGAAAAATCTATGCTTCTGAGACCAACTGAAGGAACATAGCTCATTGCATGGTCTCGAGAACCAGGAAGGGAAATATAGAATTCAGTCCACCAGGGACAGAGGGTGAAATATTTGTATAACTCTCAGTTAGGGAAGATTTTCTTTATCCTTTAAGAGTGTCTTCCTTTGACCCAACTGGCTTATTGACTTATTAATCTGTCATTGTCTCCTGTCAAAAAGTCTCTATTTTGTTAAAATCTCTGAAGTATTAATATCAACCTAACATGATATCACATGTAGATTTACATAATTACAGGACTCTGTACCTATTGGAAACTTTTCATGCATATTCTCTAAATGTTCTGCCAGGAGAAATTTGCTTTTACTAATGAAGATATGTTAAATTATTCAAATAACATTCTGGGTTACATGTTCAAAGCTAGGTGAGGGGAGTGGAATCTTGCAAGTGGCATTTCATTATTTGGTGCTGAAATGGGAGCAGCCGCAACCTGTACCTGGCTTTGAACTTCACATTGTTATGGTAAGGCCTCTGTAGTAGTTGAGATTGTCTGCAATACCTGTCCTCTGAGTGCATGGGACTATGATGTATTATTTTGCACCAGCAGTTCATCCACATTTTGGAATATATCTACCTCCAGGAACAGGACAGTAGGGTCCATGGTTTCTGTATTACTTTTTGAGCTCTGCTCTCTGGTTGTTGTTTAGTCACTCAGTCATGTCTGACTCTTTGTGACCCCATGCACTGCAGCCCAACAGGCTGTTCTGTCCATGGGACTTTTCCAGGCAAGAATACTGGAGTGAATTGTCATTTCCTACTCCAGGGGATCTTCCTGACCCAGAGATCCAAGCCGGGCCTCCTACATTGCAGGTGGATTCTTTCACTGCTGAGCCACCAGGATATTTACAAAAGCCCAAAGGATATTTACAAAATGTGTGATTCTTTGTTCTTTTAAAATCATATAATTAAAAAATTAGCCAAATAATGTAGTAAGGTTCCAAAGTCATAGCTTGAATGATCTTATTCACTAGCTCAAGAGTTTAGAAGTCAAACCTTTTAGAATTAGCTGCTATTAATAACCATCATAGTCAATATATAGACTTCTCTATTTTCTTGCTATATTTTTCTTGTAATTTATTTATAAAAGGTGATGTTTTGATATTGCTTAAAAGAGATTGTTATTCATTTATGTGCGGCCAGATTTGTATTACAAAGATTAAGCTACACAATAATTTGGATGATTTATTTAAACAGTATTTAATAATAAGCAAAATCAGAAAATATTTTGGTGATTACATAATTATAAGGAATCCTTCTTGTGTTTAAATACAATATCCATATTCTATAGGTCCACTGACTCATGATAAAGTAGATATTTGTAAGATGCTTAAATTTTAATTTAACTAAATGTAATGAATAAACACCATTGATATTTGAATAATTACACATGGCTACTTCCTTAGTATATTATCACATGATACATTAATATGAAACTTTCAATTTGACTAAATTAATTAATATTTGGTTACTGAATATTAACGAGAATATTTTTGCTACCTTTCAGTTCAGTTCAGTTCAGTCACTCAGTTGTGTCCGACTCTTTGTGACCCCATGAATCGCAGCACGCCAGGCCTCCCTGTCTATCACCAACTCCCAGAGTTCACTCACTCTCGCGTCCATCAAGTCAGTGATGCCATCCAGGCATCTCATCCTCTGTCATCCCCTTCTCCTCCTGCCCCCAATCCCTCCCAGCATCAGAGTCTTTTCCAATGAGTTAACTCTTCGCATGAGGTGGCCAAAGTACTGGAGTTTCAGCTTCAGCATCATTCCCTCCAAAGAAATCCCAGGGCTGATCTCCTTCAGAATGGACTGGTTGGATCTCCTTGCAGTCCAAGGGACTCTCAAGAGTCTTCTCCAACACCACAGTTCAAAACCATCAATTCTTCGGCACTCAGCCTTCTTCACAGTCCAACTCTCACATCCATACATGACCACTGCAAAAACCATAGCCTTGACTAGATGGACCTTAATTGGCAAAGTAATGTCTCTGCTTTCGAATATGCTATCTAGGTTGGTCATAACTTTTCTTCCAAGGAGTAATGTTAGGAAAAATGCAAACATCTGTGAAATTATCATTAAATTAAATGTAATGCAAACTATGTATTTTTCATCACTTTATACATTAAGGTAGTAGATTTTCAAGAGGTATTTGCTGCTACTCAGCCCTAAATTATCAGGTCAATGTTGAATTTAATTAGATTATGGGTTTTAAATGAAGAATATGTTAAACCTCAGAAATTATTTTAAAATATGCATTCAGAATATAAAATAGGCACTGAATAATTAATGATATTCAGAATGATAAGGAAGAAATGAAACAATGACAGTTTCTGTAAAAACTTTTCACTTACCTAGGCACCTTCACCCATTTTGCTTAGTATTATTTTTACTAGAAACAACCATACCAAATATAACCCACACAGAAAAAAAAATAGTTTTGCTCCACTTGCCTCTCCTACAGTGCCAGGGGGATGGATTTAATGATCTTATAGGCTTTTTCAATCTCTTTAATATTTGTGAAATGGCAACTGTCAATGTTGAACCAGAAATTGCTGAAATAGCACAACTTTTTGAAATGGATAATATCTCATAGGACAAGAGCCCAGAAATGGAAAGAACAACCATAAACCTCACTGAGACTCATCTCAATGGGATGCCAACTTTACTCTTCAGCTAATAAAAACAACCAACTTTCAAAATGCTATGTGTCAGTGAGTCAAAATCAGCCAATTTGAAAGTCACAGTGCCATGTATTATGTGTGCCAGGGTATAGTAACTCTTTTTTTTTTTTATTGAAGTATAGTTGCTGTACAATATTACATAAGTTACAAGTATATAATATGGCAGTTCCCAATTTTAAAGATTATGCTCCATTTATAGTTATTAACAGTGACTCTTTCTTAGTGTGTGTATTTTTCGTTTTGAGTTTGCTGCTGCCTGATTGTTGGTTTCTATTATGTCTTGTTAAGGAGTATGATCAGTTATGTATATCCCAGATGTAATTAAGTTTGGTGTTACATATTACTTAGACTCTGCCTATTTGTTGATAAATGGAACTTCTATGGAAATACAAAAATTAAATTAAAGCATTTTCAAGTTCTTTTAGTATGTTAGGCAATTAAAATCTCTCTTCCTGTTTCCAACATAGAGTCTGAATTTCTAAATATTATTAGTATATACCAATTTTTTTTAAAGTGGTGATTTTAGAGCAGAGGTCCTTGAGAGAAAGAATGCACAGAAAAAGGAGTCCAAGATACTTTTATTTTCCTCCTAGAGGCATTTGACAAATTCTAATGTATATAAGATGATAGACAAAGAAACCAAGCAGAAGTCACTGCACAAAAGTGGAGTTTTCAGTAGTCTTCTAGTGGTGAGGGTGTGAACTAGTGTGCAGGCCTTACCAAAGAGGAAGGACCCTAGACAGACAGTAAAGACACAGAAGAGCCAAGCCTGGGAACAGGGGAGAACCAGAGATAGAAATTAACTATAAAACTTTAGTTCAATTGAATCATTCTTTTATTAGATTAAGGTGATCTGCTCCAACTCAGGCTGCCTACTAGAAGATATGTACATGTCTTCCAGAGTCTTCTCAATTTTTCCTGAACAATGCCTTGGCTGAATAGCCAAAAAATTTATAGGCATCCCGAAGGGTCAAATGACAGAAAACATACAAAATTTCCAGATGGCGCAATCAGTGTAGTTCTCAAACACAAACTTTAAAATAACTGTAATTATAGTATTCAAGAAAATACATGACAAAATGAAATATTTCACTGGAAGTCCAACATCCAGGAAAAAGAATAAAATGGAAATTATAGAATCACAAAAAGCAGCAATGAAAATTAAAGACTAGTAAATGTGTTTGATCTCATACTGGACACAGCAGAAGAGCAGTTTGGTAAACTTGAAGACAGGTTAGTAGAAAAATATTCAGACTCAAACATGAAGATCAAAAAGAATGGAGAATTTGTAAAAGGGGCCTAAGAAACACAAGGGAAATATGGAAAGGTCTAACATATGTTCAACTGCCTTAGAAAGGCAGGAAAGAGAAAGCATAATAGAAGCAATAATTGCAAAGGTAATGACAAAACATATTTCCAAACCTGAAGAAAGAAATCAACTCAAAAATTCATGAAGCAATATGAAATCCAAGTAGAATAAACACAAACAAACCACTCCTGGACACATCATAATAAAACTTCTGAAAAAGAAAGGCAAAGTCAGAAGTTAAATGAAGCCAGAGGAGAATGAAACACAATAACTTCAAGGAGGAAGCAATAAGAAAAATAAATTTTTGTACAAAACAATAGATGCCAGCTGCAGTAGAACGACAGTTTCAAAGAGCAGAAAACTGGATGACACCCTGAAAATTTTATACTCTAGGAAATTGTCTTTCAACAATGCCAGTAAAATACAGAAATTTCTAGACAAGAAAACACTCATATAATTTAATTCATTGCCAGTACATCTGAATTAAATAAAAATGAAGGGACTTTGTAGGCAGAGGAAAAATTATTCTAGACAAAAACAAGACTGCTGGAAGTAATGAAGAAACCAAGTAAAGGTAACTATGTGGGTAAAAATAAATGAATATCCACTGAATAAAATACAAGAGTAGTGTTTTGAGACCTCAAATGCATAAAGAATTCAAAGGCATGGTAACAGCAAAATTTGTGGTAGTTTGGGGAAAAGAAGACTCAAACATGAAGATCAAAAAGAATGGAGAATTTGTAAAAGGGGCCTAAGAAACACAAGGGAAATATGGAAAGGTCTAATATATGTTCAACTGCCTTAGAAAGGCAGGAAAGAGAAAGCATAATAGAAGCAAACTGTTTAGCAAACTGTTTACATCTAAACTGTTTATTAAAACTGACCATATGCTGGCCATAAAACCAATGCCCAGAACTTTCAGAGAATAAAAATCACTCAGGACTTCCATGGCGGTCCAGAGGTTAAGGACTGCCTGCTGGAGGACACAGGTTCGATTCTAGGTCTGAGAAGGTTCTATATGCCACGAGGCAGCTGAGCTGGCATGCTGCAGCTGTTAAAGCCTACCTGCATAGAGACTGCTCTGTCTCTATAGGAAGCCCCGGCAGTGAGAAGCCCACACACTGCAGAGTGGGGCCCTGCTCACTGCAACTAGAGAAAGCCTGTGCAGAAATGAAGACCCAGCACAGCCACACACACACACAATCATGCAGATTATGATTGCCAATCATAGTAAAATTAATCTTGAAAACAACAGCAAAAAGTTAACTTAAAAATCCCATAATACCTAGAGATCATGGGAACTAAAGGTAGTAATTAATAAACATGTTAATTAAGAATGTTCAGTGGGTATCAGAAAACATTTGTATTGTATAATAGTAAATATAGATATGTAAAAACTTGTAAGATGTTGCTAAGTTGGAAATTAGAATGAAATTTGTAGTTTTAATTGCATTATATTAGAAGACTAAAAACGGTGAAAATTTAGTCATCTAAATACAGTCTCAAAAAGTTAGCAATGGTTAGTTATTAAAAAAAAACACAGAAACCCACAACAAATAAAATGGAAGGAAGCAAAGATGATACAGAAATTAATGAAATAGAAATCAATAAAGGGAGATAATTAATCACACCACAAACCAGTCACTTGAAAAGTATAGCATTACTTATGAATATCTGGCAAGATTTATCAAGAAATAAAACAAAGTACAAATTCCTTATCTCAGGAATTAAAGCAAAAGGACCCACTACAGATGCTGCAGATCATAAGAATCTGTACTGTAGACAATTTTGATCTGAAAATTAAAAGAAAAAAAGTTTTCTAAGAAACAGCATTTACTAAAATTGATATAAGACAAATAAACTGAAAGTTCTTTATCTAAACAATTGAATCACTAGTTAAAAGCCTCTATAGAAAGAGCATTCCAGGTCTAAATGATTTATTTCATGATTATATTCTTTCAAATATTGTGGAAGAAATAAAATCATTCCTATACAAATTCTTCCAGAGGATAAACATAGAGGGTACATTCCAAACTTGAACTATTTATGAGATCAATATCATAATACCATAACCTGATATATTGAAAGAAATGAAAATTACATTGCAATCTCACTTATAAACATAGGCATAAAAGTCTCAAATAACATATTAGCAAATTGAATCTAGCAATAAATAAATAGACTAATATTTCATGATCTAATTGAGCTGAGTTCAGGAATGCAAGATTGATTCAAGTTTTAAAATCAACCAATGTAATTCAATGCACTAGCAGAACACTTCAGAAAAAATATATGATTTCATTAAAAGCAAAATAATTTTATAAAATTCAATATTTACAGTAATTTTAACAAAGTAGATGTAAAAATTTCTTAATCTGATATATGATATTTGCAAAAACAGATAAAATAAGTGTTTATGAAGAATCAGACAAGGATATTCACTACAGCTTTGCAAATCAAAGTAAGGTTTATAGATTGACAGCATCTGTATCTCTAGGGAGCTTGTTAAAAATGTAGAATCCTAGGCCTCACTTCAGACTTACTCCCTTAGAATTTGCATTTTAAGAGAATCTCCAGTAGTTTTATATGCATATTGAACCATGAGAAGGATTTCTTTAAACCACTTTGATTCTTTATGGTCCTATGGTCTCTGTTAAGACAGGAGGTCTTAACAATTGCAATAAGATAAGACAAATAAATAACATGTACAAGGGTTAAAAAGAGAGGAAGTGAGGTGTCATGATTCTGGACAACCAGACAGTGTATGTAGAAAATCTGAAAACTCTATAGATAAGTTATTAGAATTAATAAGTGAAGTTAGTAAATCTGCTAGATGCATATTTAACATAAAAAGTTAAAAGTATTTCTATATACTAGTAAGAATTGATAATAAACCTGGAAATTTAAAATGGTACTTAGGGAAAAACTCAGTTTAAAAAAAAACTAAAATATTTTCTGTGCTGAAACCTATAGAATATTATTGGAAAAAATTACAAAAACCTAAATGAATGCAAAGATATACCATATTTTTGTGCTGGAGTATTTTATACTGTAAAAATGCTAATTTCCCATAAATTGATCTAAACATTGCAATTTTAGTAAGAATTCTAGAAGATTTTTTTGGTGAAAAATAATAAGCTTCAAAAAATAAGATTCAGAATTACAATGAAAGTGAAAAGTTTCAAGAGTATTTTAAAAACATTTTAATAAAAAGAATGAATTTGGAGGGCTTTCTCTACTTGATATTGAGACTTACTAAAAAAACTATTGTAATTAAGACAGAGTGGTAAGCACATTGGGCAGGCAGATGGACCAACAGAACAGAATACCATCCAAAAATGTATATAAAGTCATCTGAATTTTGATAAAGTTACCACTATAACAGTAAAGAAAGGATTGCTGTTTCAATAAATGATGCTGGGTAAATTGGCTATCCACAGGAGCTGCAAGAGATGACTCTTCAATCTCTGGGCCTGGAAAATCCCCTGGAGGAGGGCATGGCAGCCCACTCTAGTATTCGTGCCTGGAAAATCCATGGACAGAAGAGCCTTGCAAGGCTATGGTCCATGGGGTTGCAAAGAGTCAGACACAACTGAACTGACTGAGGACACAGCACACACAAGGGAAATGAACTTTGATGTGATTCATAGGATCGCAAAGGGTCGGATATGACTGAGTGACTGAACTGAACTCAACTGAACTGAACTATGCTATTGAAAGCAGAAATTCCAAATTCCCCTGGAATAAGGTAACTAAAAATCTAAATATAGAATCTACAATAGTAAAGCTACTAGAAGATAACTTAGAAGAATATGTTGACCTGAAATGGGTAAAATTTCTTAAACTAGGCAAAAAACAAACTTGCCCATAAAAGAAAAGATTGGAGAATCCTACTTCCCAGGTTGCACTAGTGGTAAAGAAACTGCTGACCAATGCAGGAGACATAAGAGGTGTGGGTTCAGTCTCTGGGTGGGGAAGATCCCCTGGAGAAGGGCATGGGAAATGACTCCAGTATTCTTGCCTGGAAAACTCCCCGAGCAGAGGAGCCTGGAGGGCTCTAGTCCTTGGGGCCGCAAAGAGTCTAATGTGACTGAAACGACTTAGCACAGCACGGTACTTCATTAAAATTCAGAACTTTTGTTCATCAAAAGAACAGTTAGGAAACTGAAAATGCAAACCACAGAGTGAGACATATGTCTGGAATTCATATGTCCACCAAAGATATCCTAGTCAGAAGATACCTTTACAAATTAATAATCAGTCATCAATAATCTAATACATAAAATAGAAAAAAAGTACTTGAACAGTCACTTCACAAGAGATAACATTAAAATGGCCAAACATGAAAAGGTGCTCAAGCACAATTAGTCATCAAGAAAACACTGATTAATACCAAAACGTGGTACTGGTTGGTATAAATCTACCCAAATGGCTGGTTATAAAAACTGTCAATAGCAATATCTTATGAGAATATGGGACCAACAAAAATTATCCTACATTGCTAGGGGGAGTAAAAATTCATTGCATGAAAGTGATCCTTTTGTCCAATAACCTATGTGCAACCATGTGTCTCCCATGGGAGACATGGGAGACACATGGGAGCCAACTAAAAAAGTAACTTGAGAGATCAGACTCAGAGCAGTCCTGTGTTCTATAATAGCTGGGACAGAGTGAAAAGGAGCTGAGACAAGAGAAATAGTCAGATTACCTCCTCTTTGGGACTACTTTCAAGGTCTTACCGTTCAAGTGCCGGTTTCCCAGGTGATGCTGATGGTCAAGAATCTGTCTTTCAATGCAGGAGACACAAGAGACATAGGTTTGATCCCTGGGTTGTGAAGATCCCCTGGAGAAGGTAATGACAACCCACTCCAGTATACTTGCCTGGAGAATACCAGGGACAGAGGAGCCTGGCGGGCTACAGTCCATAGGAGCTTTGAAAAGTTTGACATCAAAATAAGCAACACTCAAGTAGTAGAAGCACGTTTGACCAAACAGAGCTCAGGCACGTGTGTTTCCATTTCCATTTAATTAACTAATGTGTGTGTTTATATTTTTAGACTGGTAACTGTATTAGTCATCTTTGCTGCATAACAAATTACTCTCAGACTTGGTGGCTTACACAGCAAGCATTTATTATTTCCAAGTTTCTCAAGATCAGAAAACCAGGGAGGATTAGCTGGGTGGTTCTCGCTTAGGGTTATGTTAAAATCACAAGCTTGCAGTGACCCTGGGCTGGGGTTATCTGAAGGGGGTAAGGAATCTACTTCCAAGCTCTCTCCAGTGGCTGTTGGGAGAGGAAGCTGCAGGTGACTCCCCTGTGGGCCTTTTACCTTGCTCACACTTCTTGGCATCTGGTGTAACTCTATGGTTAGTGATTCCAGAAGGAAAGAAAAAGAATGCTCAAGACAGAAGCTGCAGGCTTTTATAACCTAATATTAGCAGTGAAAGCCTTCCCAGGTGACACAGTGGTAAAGAATCCACCTGCCAATACAGGAGACCATCAGAGACTCAGGTTTGATCCCTGGGTCAGGAAGTTCCCCTGGAGAAGGAAAAGGCAGTCTGCTCCAGGATTCTTGCCTGGAAAATCCCATGGACAGCAGAGCCTGGTGGGTTACAGTCCAAAGTGTTTCAAAGAATTGGGCAGAAGTGACATTCTTCTGGCATTTTTAAATTCATAAAAGCAAATCAAAAGTCCAACCTATAATCATGGAGTACTGGGTCAAGTACCATCTCTTGAGGAGAAGAGTATCAAAGAATTTGTAGATGTATATTTAGGTCACACTGTCCAGATATTCATACGTTATAAGGTTCAGAATATACCACAATCTCCCTAGGACACCAGTTCCATTTCTTAGGGTTATCCGTTCCTTGTGTGTCCCAGAGACAGTCTGTGCTGTGCTGTGCTTAGTCGCTCAGTCATGTCAGACTCTTTGCAACCCCATGGAGCCCACCAGGCTCCTCTGTCCATGGGGATTCTCCAGGCAAGAATACTGGAGTGGGTTGCTGTGCTCTCCTCCAGAGGATCTTTCCAATCCAGGGATCGAACCCACATCTCCTATGTTTCCAGCATTGGCAGGCGGGTTCTTTACCAATAGCACTACCTGGGAAAATACGGCTAATGCTAACTTCTTTGAAAGCTATAGCTGCAGTACTATGAATTAACCAGTCTCCCTGACTTATATCAGTTCAAATCAGCACTGTTTTCTGTGCAGGGTGTGAATAGAGGAATAGAGAACGACCTTCACCATCACTTCTCATATAAACTCTTGCCAACTTCAACCTACTTATAATTGTAGTATATGCCTTTTAAAACATTGGCTTAACAAAAGCTATTTAATTGTAGCTGGGTTTTTTCCCCCTTTGGAACATTCTTTGTGGCTTTCTGTCACTGTTAGCCAGGGCCTTAGGCAGTTACTAGAAAGGACTAAATTGAGTTGCTTTTGTTATTAGCTGTGGTTTGTGAGTCAGCTTACTGCTTCTAAAACAATTACCGAAGGAAGCTATTATTTTGAATAGAAATTTGAGTATATTTAGAAGAAAACGAACCATGTATTTTCTTCTGGCTGCCTCTGCTTCCCAAGCTCATTTCAAAGATGAAAAGACTTTTAAAAAAGAGCAAAGAAGGAAGGAAAAAAAAAAAAAGGTTAGATTGAGAGTAAGAGAAAGGGAAAGTGAAAGACAGAGATGTGGAGACAAGGGCTTGAAAGGAGCATGGCAATGCTCAAAGATTGGGAAAATGACATTTTAAGTTTTACAGAACACACAGTTAAATTATTTTATTATCTTGAGATTTCCCCAAATGATAGGATTTGTGCTGACATACTATGCCAATCCATATTAGCCCAAAGAGATCAATTCTGAATAGCTTCATTCTTTTAAAGATATGTAATACATTCTGTGACTCTTCCTGGGGAAATGATGCAGGATAATAAAATCATTGTTTGTGTATGTGTGTTTGTCCTAGATATGTCACACACGGTTTAGATTCTCAGTTTTTTTTTATTTTTTTTTAAGTGAAATCTAAGCTGAAACTAAAACCTAAAGCAAGCTTCCTTTGACCTAATTCATATCTAGCTAATATGAGACTGATTTTCCCTTGAGGTTCTAGTATTTGAACACTGTGGATGAGTCCCCTGTTGCCACAAACAGTTGAAAAAGTTTTCATGTAAGTTACATTTATGAAGAGACCATCTTTCACTTGTTGTTTTGCTAAAGCTTCATTCCCATTTAAACCATCTTACATCCTTTTTGGAAGTAGGTAGCGTATATTTAAATTGGTAAGTAGTCACTTTAGAATTTCACAGATTTTAGCAGACAAGCCATGAAAATTGTCATCCGTGACATGTTTATGGTAGAGTTTCAGAAAGAATTTTTTATCTCCCCAAAGTTCTAAAGCAATGAGGATAGGTGAGATGATTTTTGTTTAAGAGGAGACTTGAAAGCAAATCTTTCTGAGTCTCTCAATCCCATTTTTACACTGGTTCATTCCTGGATAATTTTAAAGATTAAAATATAACTGTATACAGGTCAGTTCAGTTCAGTCACTCAGTTGTGTCCGACTCTTTGTGACCCCATGAATCACAGCACGCCAGGCCTCCCTGTCCATCACCATCTCCCGGAGTTCACCCAAACTCATGTCCATCGAGTCGGTGATGCCATCCAGGCATCTCATCCTCTGTCATCCCCTTCTCCTACCCCCAATCCCTCTCAGCATCAGAGTCTTTTCCAATGAGTCAACTCTTCGCATGAGGTGGCCAAAGTACTGGAGCTTCAGCTTCAGCATCATTCCTTTCAAAGAAATCCCAGGGCTGATCTCCTTCAGAATGGACTGGTTGGATCTCCTTGCAGTCCAAGGGACTCTCAAGAGTCTTCTCCAACACCACAGTTCAAAAGCATCAATTCTTCAGCGCTCAGCTTTCTTCACAGTCCAACTCTCACATCCATACATGACCACTGGAAAAACCATAGCCTTGACTAGACGGACCTTAGTCATCAAAGTAATGTCTCTGCTTTTGAATATGCTATCTAGGTTGGTCATGACTTTCCTTCCAAGGAGTAAGCGTCTTAATTGCATCTTAATTTCATTACTTATAGTATAATGTATATTGTTCATTATTATCTACAAATAGCATTGGCCATATTTGCATATTTATAAATTATCTCCAAATCTGAAGATGCAATGTTAATATCATCCAGTGGCTCTTCATCAATTGAGAAGTGGATTTCATACTAAAAGGTTAATTGAAATAGTTATTTAGCACTTGGGATTAACTTTCCTGTCTAATTTTCAAAGTCTTGAGGGGATCCAGGGATGGATTCCTGTGGAAAATGGGAGGGGGGATTCTCTAAAATTATGCACAGCTTAGAGTAGTTACAGTCTTTCAGAGCTGGAACTGAAACTCTTACTAGGGCCATAGGGGTCTCATGTCAGATCCAGTAACAAATTCTTCCTACTTATTGATATTTTTACTCCTGGTTTTGTATAGGAAAAAAGATTTCCTTGGCTTAAAAAAAAATTATTTATTTATTTGGCTGCATTTGGTCTTAGTTGGAGCATGTGAGACCTTTGTTGTGTCATGCAAGATCTTTCTTTGAGGCACATGGGCTGTCTAGTTGTGGCCTGTGAGCTCAGTAGTTGCAGCACGTGAGCTTAATTACTCCATGGCATGTTGGATCTTAGTTCCCCAGTCAGGGATTGAACTAATGTCTCCTGCATCGCAAGGCAGATTCTTAACCCACAGGTTAAAGGGACCAGAGAAGTCCATTTCCTTGGCTTTTTTTCTTTTTTCTTAAATTCTCAATCAGTTCCTATTGTATACCCCTTTCTTTGGCTTTTCCTTTTCTGTCGATCACTGAAAATAATTGATGTTCCAAAAATTCTGCCCTAAGCGTTCTCTTCTTCCTCTGCTCTTCTTGATGCTGTAATACTCATTTAGAACGGAGACACATGCCACTATTATCTGGTTTCTACTCATAACAGAAGTTGCCAAACATGACATTTCCCCCCCACTACTAATTATAGAAGTAAATTTAGACTCAGTACAGCTTCTAGGAAAGCCCCATTGATTTATTTGAGTTGCTACACAAGATGAACATTCTGCTTCTTATTGACAGATGCTGAGGACATTGAAAAAGATACTTGCTTGTCCTGGCTTCAGATTCAACCATTAAATGAAAGTAAAAGTCATCACCAGGCTTCACAATCTATCCTAAGCAATCTCTTATCCTTTGCTCTAAATCTTACTAGTCTTCTTTGATAGTAGATATACAGATATACAGATGTCACTTTATTTTCAGGTGATAAATTTAGTATCCTTCTACTAATTATGCAAACCAGAACACTTGATGTCATCTTTCTTCTCTTTCTCTTTCCCTAATACCTGTATTTATCACTTTTCAGTTGTACTTCAGAATGATTCTTAACACTTGATGGGATTTTTTTCTTTTTCTTTTTTTTTTTTTTTACTGTTTCATTATCATCGAGGCAGTTCAAACAGCAGTACCTTCTCTCATTGACTATTACAAGAGTTCTCTGAAAGAACACCCTCTTGGTTTACAGCACGAAGACTGGATGGATGGCCATGGAAACCCATTGATAAAATATGTGGAGAAAAACCTAACAAGTTAGTTTTGGACATGATGGGTTAAAGTGCTCTGAGGACGCTCGTAGCAGTTGTTGAGAAAGAACTGCTCCGGAGGATTACGCTAAGAAGAAAGTGCTACCCCAGAGAGCAGACTGGAAGTTGGCCTTCAATCTGTCTCTTCATCCTGCTAGAGTGATATGTTTTCAAAAACACAAATGTGAATGGTTTCTAAAATTTGTCAACAACTACCCATAGTTATCAGGACAAAATCACACTACCATTCCTTAAATTAACATTATCAAGGAAAACATCATGCTGTTGGGTGTTGTCATCTAAACACTTCCGCTAGAGTTCAGCTTTCAAAAATGACAGACTGTCAACTCTCTAACAGGACCTTGCAATTAGAAACTCTAGACAAAATATTTAAAAACCACTATTTGAAGGCACTGGGAAATGAGCAAAATAGAAGATATACTATGATTCCACATAAACGAAACCCTTAAACGTGCAACAAACCTATAGGAACAGAAAGCAGATCAGTGGAGGAAGGTAGGCAGTAGGAAAAGAGGGCGGGATTACAAAGAAACCCTCAGAAACTTCTGAGTGTGATGGATATATTTAATAACTTGCTCATAGTGATGGTTTCTTGGATATATGTGCACACACAAATAGATCTATATACAAAACATCACATGGCACACTTTATGTGTTACTTCTGGTATGACAATAATCGCTTACCAAAAAGTTAGCATTTTCATATACCCAGTTCAGTTCAGTCCAGTCACTAAGCCGTGTCCAACTCTTTGTGACCCCATGGACCACAGCACACCAGGCCTCCTTGTCCATCACCAACTCCCGGAGTCCACCCAAACCCATGTCCATTGAGTCAGTAATGCCATCCAATCATCTCATCCTCTGTCGTCCCCTTTTCCGCCTGCCCTCAATCTTTCCCAGCATCAGGGTCTTTTCAAATACGTCAACTCTTCACATCAGGTGGCCAAAGTATTGGAGTTTCAGCTTCAACATCAGTCCTTCCAAAGAACACCCAGGACTGATCTCCTTTAGAATGGACTGGTTGGATCTCCTTGCAGTCCAAGGGACTCTCAAGAGTCTTCTCCAACACCACAGTTCAAAAGCATCAGTTCTTTGGCACTCAGGTTTCTTGATAGTCCAACTCTCACATCCATACATGACAACTGGAAAAACCATAACTTTGACTAGATGGATTTTGTTGGCAAAGTAATATCTCTGCGTTTTAATATGCTATCTAGGTTGGCATAACTTTCCTTCCAAGGAGTAAGTGTCTTTTAATTTAATGATTGTAATCACCATCTGCAGTGATTTTGGAGCCCAGAAAAATAAAGTCAGCCACTGTTTCCACTGTTTCCCCATCTATTTCCCATGAAGTGATGGGACCAGATGCCATGATCTTAATTTTCTGAATGTTGAGCTTTAAGCCAACTTTTTCACTCTCCACTTTCACTTTCATCAAGAGGTTCTTTAGTTCTTCACTTTCTGCCATAAGGGTGGTGTCATCTGCATATCTGAGGTTATTGATATTTCTCCCAGCAATCTTGATTCGAGCTTGTGCTTCCTCCAGCCCAGCATTTCTCATGATGTACTTTAATGTTTTCTCTGCAGATCATTCAGCTATGACCTAAATCAAATCCCTGATGACTATACAGTGGAAGTGAGAAATAGATTTAAGGGACTAGATCTGATAGACAGAGTGCCTGATGAACTATGAATGGAGGTTTGTGACATTGTACAGGAGACAGAAATCAAGACCATCCTCAAGAAAAAGAAATGCAAAAAAAGCAAAATGGCTGTCTGAGGAGGCCTTACCAATAGCTGTGAAAAGAAGGGAAGTGAAAAGCAAAGGAGAAAAAGAAAGATATACCCATTTGAATGCAGAGTTCCAAAGAATAGCAAGGAGAGATAAGAAAGCCTTTCTCAGCGATAAATACAAAGAAATAGAGGAAAACAATAGAATGGGAAAGACTAGAGATCTCTTCAAGAAAATTAGAGATACCAAGGGAATATTTCATATACCCAAAGATACTAAAAATCAATAAAAAAAGTTAATAAAAATAGGCAGAAACATTTCACAAGGTATATGAGTTTCCTATTACTGTAGTAACAAAAATGTGTGTGTGGTACTCAGTCGTGTCCGACTCTTTTGCAAACCCCTCTGTCCATGGGATTTTCCAGGCAAGAATGTTAGAATGGGTTGCCACTTCCTATTGCAGGAGATCTTCCCAATCCAGGGATAGAAGGTAATTCTCGTGCATCTCCTCCATTGGCAGGCAGAATCTTTACCACTGAGCCACCTGGGAAAACAAAATACATAAGCCTTAAAACAACACAAATGTATTATCTTTCAATTAGGGAGCCCCCAAACCCCAATCCATCTCAAGAGCAAAGTCAAAGGGGCAGCAGAGTGGGTTCTTTCCAGAGACTCTGAGAAAAGAATTTTTTTCTTGGTCTTTTTCAGTTTCTAGTGGCCACTCATATTTTGGGGTTTGTATCTTCCCAATCCATCTTCATAGTGTGTCACTCCAATTTATACTTCCAGCCTCACATCACTTCTCCTCTAACTCTTACTCCTCCTGTGTCCCTCTTTTAAGGACACTTGTGATCACATCATTATACCAGGCTTCCAAACAAGCATAAACAACTATCCACTGGAATGTTGATGTTGATAGCACAGTTCAAATAATTGTTAACCTGACAAAGTTTGCTATGGGTGTCACTTATCACCACACACAATAATTTGTAAAAGAGAATTTGCATTATATTGACTGTGGGTATAGAAATATGGTGCTTCAGAAATGCAAATACTGTCTAGAAAATGTTCAGTATATATATTTTGTATAATGTAAACATATGTACTATGAGTAAATTATTTATAAGTGATTCCAGGGACAAGGGGAGGTAACACATAAGATTTATATATACATTGAATATTTAAATATGATTTTTAAAAGCAAAAATGAAGTTAAACTATGTATTACAAGCTATAAAAATTAGAGTTGTAATTAAAAAAGTGGGCCATGCAATTTTAAGGGGTAAAGTGTTTAGAATCATTATGTCTTCCCTGAAAACAAGCTAGCTTTAATTTGACATGGCAAAGTATTCGTGGATCTACCAGGGACACAATCGGGATATTGAATTATTTTACTAACAAGTTGGCTGTGGTTTGAAAAAAAATTTCAGCTCACTTTGGAAGTTTTCCACTACCATAGAAAACTTCTAGAAAATGTTTAATTGTGTTTTTACTTTCACTTCACACATAATGAAAGCTACTTAAGGAACATTTTTCTAAGAACCACTGGAAGCATTAAGGTTCCTAATTTATCGACAAAATAATAAAGGCAATATTCACTTATCATTTCAACAAAAACTGAGTACCTCTAAGGCAAAGACTGTACTTATAACTGGAAAGGATTATTATGGAAGGGTGGCACACATAGTGCCCTTGAAACATTGATTACTGGATTATCCCCAAGCTATTATTCCCCAAAGTTTATTGTGATGAGAGGAAAGTTCCAGTGGTGGTAAATCTTGGAGGTTGTAGCCATAACTTCTCTTTCCGTGGGTAGCATTGGCATGTCCATAACGACATTCATTACATTTGGCTTCGCTCCTCTCAGAAGCTGTCTTCCCAGCCAATCGTGAATTCATCATCGTCATTGCCGGTCATCCGGGACTGAGCGTCTCCTATAATTGATCTGGTGGAGGGAGCCGTCTCCCATTTTACAGCAATGCACAGCTCATCCCAAGGATTCAGAATTGTTCTCTTTCACAACCCAAAAGTCATATGTCAGTGAACTACTAATACTTTCAGTTTCTTGACCAGTAAAAAAGCTGACAGTGGTTTTATCTGTGGCTGTTTCAGCCAATTTGACTTCTTTCTCCTTAGCTTCCCAAACTTTTCTCAAAGACTCAAAATTGGACTCTGGATGGGTGGGGGAAATAAGCAATGAGCATGGTTTAAGTTGTAGATTATTAGGGAGACTGGAAATAATTTCAACTCAAATTGAAAGCAATCAACATTGCAAGAAGAATTCAGATTAAGAAATCAAAATCTGCAGAACCTAGATGCCTAGTTTGGGTCTGAAATGATTGAGTTATTGCTATCAGTTGGAGCAATCAGACAACAGTCATTGTAGATTTCTGTGGTTAGAAAACATGTGTTGGGTAAAATCTTGCATCCTTCCAAATCTCTCTAGGGTATTTAGAGCTCAGGACTCAAAAGACTGGAGATTCTGTTGTCTAAAGAGACCTGGAGCAAAAGAATAATGTAGCCTAGGTATTTCCATGGGAGAAAGTCAGGTAGGTGTTTTCAGAGTAACCTAAAGCTGTGATTTTTCTTCCCGGAATTAGTAGTTTGCTCCTTTTCTATCTACCGCTTTCAGAATATTAACCTGATTTTTCCCCCTTTGAATTCTAATCATGGCATTATGGTCATTATGTCTTAATTCAAGAAACAATAGTAAAGCCTTTTTAGCAGGTGACAATTCCAGGTGAGCAGTAAGCGCTGAGGCCAAAATAGCCTGAAAAAGACTTTGTAATCCAATTAAATATTGAGTGAATCCTGGCAAATGTTTTATCTTGAACTTACTATTCTTTTCTGTGTAGATGAGATTTGTATAAATTACATGATGTATCATAACTTCTATAAGGTGAACTTTTTTTAGATTTCGAGGAAGACAAGAGCATAGCGGGTGACATTTTGCTCTGCTGAAGCACACACAGAGTCCTTAGAATTCCAACACATAGTTGCTGGGACTGATGGTAGCCCCTGAGGATCCATGCATCATGAGTGATGGAGTCTCAAGTGTGTGTCTGGCTGGGCTTCAGAAAAAATGAGATCCTTCCCCTGTGCTACAAAAAGTTCCTTGACCAATCTCAGGACAAAGAGAAACTCAGGGCATCAACAAATCCTTGAAGACAAGGTAGAAGATGAAGAGGAAGCAAAGCTCTCTGAATGGGCTTCCATGGTGCTCTGTGGCAAAGAATCTGCCTTCCAGTGCAGGAAACGTGGGTTTGATCCTTGGGTTGGGAAGATTCCCTGGAGAAGGAAATGGCAACCTACTCCAGTATTCCTGACTGGAAAATCCCATGGACAGAGAGCCTGGAGGGCTACAGTTCATGGAATCATAAAGAATCATATATGACTTAGCAATTAAACAACAACAAAAACAACAGGAAATTCTGAGGCAGTGGAGGAGACTGAATTACATCATTCTTGCTTCCTCACCTCCTCAGATATGCCCTCAGCCCCTTGGGTTACATCTCCTAAAGTAGTTCAGACTGTCTTAGTCTAGGATGGTCATGGGTCTATCTTTGAGACCTCTTCCCTCTTCCTTGATAAAAGGAATCTGGGATATAACCCCTAAACATGTTTTTATTTCTTTCTACACATCCCAGCTGACCTTAACGAATGACCACACTGGTAGTAACTTTAGTGGCTTAAGAAGAATGTTGTGGTATCCCCAGTCATCTCCCCTAAGCCTGCAATTTCAGTATTTTAAGCTAACAAGAAATAATTACTCTAGTAATTAATACAAGATGCTGCTATATGAATTCATTGAATCCAATTGCTTTCCTTGTTGTTTGTAGAGGGAAATAAAATTGGAGAACTTTTACCATTTGTAAAGTGAGATTATGTATACCTACCTAGCATGGTAGAAGAGAGGATTAAGTGGAATTACATATGACAAATACAAAATGGCAAAATGGTTGTCTGAGGAGGCCTTACAAAGAGCTGAGAAAAGAAGAGAAGTGAAAAGCAAAGGAAAAATGGAAAGATATACCCATCTGAATGCAGAGTTCCAAAGAATAGCAAGCAGAGATAAGAAAGCCTTCTTAAGTGATCAATGCAAAGAAATAGAGGATAACAATAGAATGGGAAAGACTAAAGATCTCTTCAAGAAAATTAAAGATAAAATCTATCTTTCATGCGAAGATGGGCACAATAAAGGACAGAAATGGTATGAAGTTAACAGAAGCTGAAGATATCAAGAAAAGGTGGCAAGAATACACAGAAAAAGCATTCAAAAAATATCTTAATGATCCAGATAACCACGATGGTGTGATCAATTACCTAGAGTCAGACATCCTGAAGACTGAAGTCAAGTGGGCCTTAGGAAGCATCACTACAAACAAAGCTAGTGGAGGTGATAGAATTCCAGCTGAACTGTTTCAAATCCTAAAAGATGATGCTGTGAAAGTGCTGCACTCAATATGTCAGCAAATTTGGAACACTCAGCAGTGGCCACAGGACTGGAAAAGGTCAGTTTTCATTCACAGTTTTCATTCCAATCCCAAAGAAAGGCAAGGCCAAAGAATGTTCAAACTACTGCACAATTGCTCTCATCTCACATGCTAGCAAAGTAATGCTCAAAATTCTCCAAGCAAGGCTTCAACAGTATGTGAATTGAGAACTTCCAGATGTTTAAGCTGGATTTGGAAAAGGCAGAGGAACCAGAGATCAAATTGCTAACATCTGTTGGATCATAGAAAAAGCAAGAGAGTTCCAGAAAAACATCTACTTCTGTTTCACTGACTACACTAAAGCCTTTAAACTGTGTGGATCACAACAAACTGTGGAAAAATCTTAAAGAGATGGGAATACCAGACCACCTTACCTGCTTCCTAGGAAATCTGCAGGTCAAGAAGCAACAGCTAGGAGCAGACATAGAACAACAGACTGGCAGACTGGTTTGAAATTTGGAAAGGAGTGTATCAAGGCTGTATACTGTCACGCTGCTTATTTAACTTGTATGCACAGTACATCACGTGAAATGCTGGGCTGAATGAATCACAATCTGGAATCAAGCTGACACCAACCTTATAGCAGAAAGTGAAGAGCAACTAAAGAGGCTCTTGATGAAAGTGAAAGAGCAGAGTGAAAAAGTTGGCTTAAAAGTCGTCATTCAAAAACCTAAGATCATGGCATCCATTCCCATCACTTTATGGCAAATAGATGTGGAAACAATGAAAACAGTGTCAGACTTTATTTTCTTGGGCTCTGAAATCACTGCAGATGGTAACTGTAGCCATAAAATTAAAAGACACTTGCTCCTTGGAAGAAAAGCTATGACAAACCTAAAAGCAAAGACATTACTGAACAAATGTCTGTCTAGTCTAAGCTATGGTTTTTCCAGTAGTCTTGTGTGGTTGTGAGAGTTGGACCATAAAGAAAGCTGCATGCTAAAGAATTGATGCTTTTGAACTGTGGTGTTGGAGAAGATTCTTGAGAGTCCTTTGGACTGCAAGGAGATCCAACCAGTCCATCCTAAAGTAGATCAGTCCTGAATATTCATTTGAAGGACTGATGCTGAAGCTGAAACCCCAATACTTTGGCCACCTGATGTGAAGAACTGACTCATTGGAAAAGACTTTGATGCTGGAAAGACTGAAGGCAGGATGAGAAGGGGACAACAGAGGATGAGTGGATTGGATAGCATCACCAACTCAATGGACATGAGTTTGAGCAAGCTCTGGGAGTTGCTGATGGACAGGGAAGGGTGGTTTGCTGCAGTCCCTGAGTTCACAAAGAGTCAGACATGACTAAGTGACTGAACAGAACTTAACTGTTATGACAAACTCCAGATCCTGCTTGTATGTGTATATAGTCAAAATATGATAGCTGTTATGGTAATACTTATTAGCTAATAAGAGAAAGTTAGAGCCCAGAAGTGTTGCTAAGTATTTCTAAAGTTTGTTATTTAATATTCTGCTTTTTTTAAGCTTTAAATTTATAGTGTTGGTTTAACTTAACATTATGAATGTCTTCTTTCTTTGTTTCTTTTCCAGGTGACTTTTTTGAGAAGAAATAAAGAGCAATCATTTAACAAGGATGGGAGTGAGAGAAGAGGGTTGAGTTAGCAGGTGGATCTCCAAGTCAAAGCAAGCAAATGGAAAATTCAAGTTCACTCATGAAGAGGGGATAGATCAGACAGTATTTGATGATCGGAGTGTTAGTTGACCCCTTAGAGTCAAGTCAGCCTTGAGAACCACACTGAGCTCAAAGGCAAGCCAGACTTGGAGGACAGGGGACTCTGCAGCTCTGAGGCACTGGAAAAACCAAACAGAAATATGGAGAGAATCTCTGGTCTTAGAACAGAGGTTTTTTGCCTTTTGCCAGATTAACATTTCTCATGAGTACTTGATAACACAGGTTAGAGGTAGAGTTTGAAGAAGTAGTATTGGCCACCTGATGCGAAGAACTGACTCACTGGAAAAGGCCCTGATGCTGGGAAAGATTGAAGGCAGGATGAGGAGGGGACAACAGAGGATGAGAGGATTGGATGGCATCACCAACTCGACGGACATGAGTTTGAGTAGACTCCGGGAGTTGGTGATGAACAGGGAAACCTAGCGTGCTACAGTCTATAGGGTCACAAAGAGTCATACATGACTGAGCAACTGAACTGAACTGAAGATGTAGTGACCTGATTCTGGTAGAGCAGAAAAAGAGTGTGTAGAAGTGAAAGGAGGCCCTTGTAAGGATATAGACACATACAGCAGATATTGTGGGAAATTGAACTGTATTTCTCAGCTCTCTTATGTACCACTTAATAATTCAATAAATAGTTACTCGATGTACTGAGAAGACAACCCTTCATGTGGTGTGTTAATTTCAATGTGGCAGCTCTTATTATCATAGGAACTAAGCAACAGAAGGGACCTTGTTTAGCATCTTTAATTTTCCTTGTGAATTGTTTGTGATAGGAGAACAAAATCAGGTCACCTAAAGGAAATGATTTAGTCCTAAAAGAGAGCCACGTAACAGCCATATATTATCATTGTTCAATGGAAATTAATAAAGTGTTAGTGTTTACAAATTTTCTCTTAGTATAATGCATTATGGAAATAGTATTCATTTACACTGGAATTTGCATTGCATTAGGAATTTCGTCCACCTCTGAATAGTAGGATCAGAGAGAATTATATATAATATATAATACAATTATTTTTATAAGTATGGTTTTTATATATAATTATATTTAAAGAAAAAGAGAGAAGAGGGAACATGCCCAAACAGCCAATTCTTAGCTCAAGTATCATATCAGTAGGGTCATGGTAACATAATTACCAAGTTTGGCCACTTGTGGCCTCACCTAAGTGACTACAGCATATCAGCATTCCTACTAAATCACACCAGTTATTTCTGGGCGTACCCGGGGGTATGTCACATGTACTTGGAAATACCTGCTCTCTTTCTTCCATTTGATGTCCTCCTCAAAGCCTACTGACTAGAAGTCCTTTCATGAAACCCCTCCATTCTGCTCTTGCTGTGGTCTTGGGATGGGGTCCATCACACTGTCCTAGGATGCTACTGAATTCCATGTATAAATGGAGAGAATTTCATCCACCACTTCTGATACCTCACTAGTCATTGGGGCTCTGAAACTGCATCAATTACATCCTGAATCTCATGACATGCCTCCTTCAAATGGCGCTTTTATCATCTGCTTGCAGCTAGTCCTTTTCCTTCTCGGTGGGGTCTTAAAGATAGTCTCTCAGACTGTTGAGAACCATCTCCCCAAATAAAAGCTTCCTTATTGTTTCTTAATTTCCTTAAATCTGCCCTAAGGATAATGTCAGTCTTCCCTGGTGGCTCAGATGGCAAAGAATCTGCCTGCCAATGCAGAAGATCCAGGTTCGATCCCTGGATCAGGAAGATCCCCTGGAGAAGGGAATGGCTACCCACTCCAGTATTCTTGCCTGGAGAATCCCATGGACAGAGAAAGCTGGTGGGCTACAGTTCATGAGGTCTTAGAGTTGGACACGACTGAGTGACTTCACTTACACTGCTATATATATTTCTTATCTTCTGTCATGTATTTTCTCATATGTGATATTTATGAAAAACAGTAAATAAGTATCATGTAAAATCATAGATACAGCCATCATAACCCTTCCTATTGCCTTGAAAAGAGGAACATAATTCATCAAGTCTGCCCATGGTAGGTTGTGGTGGGTACCACAAGCTAGGCAAGGCTGATGGTAGGATGTGGGTGTTACATGCAAAAGTGGTGTGATTTTTATAATACCCAATGGAGTTCAGGCCAGAAATGAAGGTTGGGGGTCTAGCAGGTAAACATCTGATGTGTTTGAGAATGGGGATGGGTTTGAGTTGGAAATTCTGGCAGGACAGGATGGTAGACATTTCATGCACTCAGGCAAGGGTGAAATTCATGTTTCAAGCCAAGCATGGGGAAATAATTGAGAGATAGGGACTGAGCCAGAGACTGTATGAACAAATGATCACAGATAAACTACTTTATGACTCTGCATTTAAATTGCAAATCACTGAACATTCATGAGAATAAACTTGTATTTTAAGTCAGTCTGTAGGTGCTCACTTTTTTGAGGAATCATATGGCTTTTCTAAAATCATATGGGACTTCCCTGGTGGCCCAGTGGATAGGAATCCATTTGCCAATGCAGGGGACAGGAGTTCAATCCCTGATTCAGGAAGATTCTACATGCCGTGTAGCAGCTGAGCCTGTGCAGCTACTGGAGCCCACTGCCTGTGCTCTACAAGAAGAGAAGCCACCGCAGTGAGAAGCCTGGACACCACAGTGAAGGGTAGCCCCTGATCACTGTGGCTAGCGAACAACCTGCACAAAGCAACAGCCAAAAATAAATAAATAAAATAAAAACAGACATTGCTACAATGTGACTGAGTCTATATTCTAATCCACTGAACTGAAACTGGCGTTCTAAACCTATCTCAGGAGAAAAACAAATTGCTTAAAATGATGAATTTTTCTTTCATTCTAAGCCTTGTTTCTCACTCCCAATCTTTTAAAACATCAGTAATTCAGCACAAAGAAAGTAACTTTCTAAATCAAAATTATTCTTCTATGTCTCAAAAGCCATCTGGACCTTACCTCTCCCAAAACCCCCGTAACGTTGAGTCCTAGTAACAATGAGAGTGTGCTGATCCCCAACCTCCCCCTCCTCCAAATAAAAGCCCGTTTGTTTCCATAGGATCTTTTAAAAGATGTCTCCAAATTATATGGCTTACTTACAAGCACGACGAGAGAATGTGCAGCTGAAAACTCCATATATAGCCCCATCCAAAACCAGAAACATTCTCAAAGGAAAACACACTTTAGATTTGGGAGTGTTTTTAATTGCTTATGTGCCTCATCCCAGCCTTAGTGCTTACATTCTGAGTAAGCTGCCAATTTATAATCGTGGTTTAGCCACTCTGATTTGTTCCTCACTCAGGTAGACTCTTAATGGGCTTCCAGGTAAAGATAACTTGCTGCTTGCATGCTTTTGAATGTATCAGTGAAAAGGGTACTTCAAGAAATGAATCCAGGATATTTTAAGCTGAATATATTGTGAAAGCAGGAAAACTATCATGTAGACTAGAGCATTAGTCAAAACTGGAATGCCTTTACTTATGAATGTATCTGGTGAATATACTATTACTTCAAAGCCTCTGATTAAAAAAAGAAAGTAATACAAGTCAGGTAGACCTAAGTCAGCCAACCAGCAGTTTAAAAAGTTAGAAAAGAGGTAAACAGATGGGAAAAGAGCCCAGCGCCTTTACTTCCTTACATCCAAGAGTGAGAAATTCCAATAAGCTTTTGACAATGATTTAGAAATGGGGAAACACAAAGAAATTGCATTCACTCTCTCTACATATTGATTAACAGTTTTTAAACCCATCAGTCATACTTTAATTTCTATGTGTGATGTGTTTAACATGAGCTCCCAATCCACCTGATTGGATTACCTCACCACCCATAAAAGAATCAGCAGCTAGTGGTTAAAACTGTAATTAGAATCAGGCAGTAATTTGTCATGGGGGGAGTCTGTTGGGGGGACCCTCTCACCCCTTCTGTTTAAATTTTTCCATACAGATGATGAATAATAATTATATATCAGCCAATTACCTCTGAGGTAACACAAAGTGTATATGTGACAGGATAACCAAAGAATTTAAATATCTGAACTCTATTTCTTCTTTTTTTCATAAAGTGGTCAGTAAAATACTGAAAGTAGTTTTATTATTCACTGTCTCTGATTTTAGTAAAATTGGAGAGTGGTCAGAGCTGGGTCCTGTCTTGAATGCTGAGTATATATTCCATCATATTTCTGTTCTGTGGACAGAGAGTCTTAAAGAAACAAATAGTGTCTATTTTAGGATATAAATGAACACAAAATTCTATTTTTAAAGAGGTTGAAAATATATTTATTTTCTTTTTTGTATCATGTTGCTGAGATAGATGTTTTCTGTGAATGCATTATGTACTAAGTCACTTCAGTCGACTCCACCTCTTTTTGATCCTATGGGCTCTATGTTCCTCTATCCTTGGGATTCTCCAGGTAAAAATACCAGAGTGGGTTGCCATTTCCTCCTCCAAGGGATCTTCCCAACCCAGAGATTGAACATCCATCCATCTCTTACATCTCCTGAGTTAGTGCTAGTTTACCACTAGTACCACCTGGGAAATCCCAGGGGTTTTATAACCATTTTTTAAAAAAAAATAGGTTTATTGTAAAATTCACTGCCAAGAAATAGATATTATTCAGGACTTTGTTGAAAGCATTTATGGTATTTATATATACAGCTTTTAAAATTATTTTCTGGTTAAAAAATATAACATCAGTTCTAAGACACAGAGGTCTTGAAAAACCAAAATGGTTTTGGATTAGCAATCATGTGATAAAAGATATAGTGACACTGCTTTTAAGATGTGACTTGAAAAACTAGTCTTTGAAAGTCCTAAAATTAATTAAATCAAAGATGTATAAGGAAAACTTCAGTGTTATAAGAAATAAAACTGGAAAATCATATAACTGAGTGAAAAATGGGATTTTGTAATTTAGTATAAGATGTTATAAGTTGAATTAGTTCCACAAAATTCACACATGGACAGATTGAAATGGAAGAAGCTACTTATGATATCATGATTTATAATAAGAAATATATATTTGGTTTTGCTCCCCATTTCTGGCACAGAGCTCCTCAAATCCTTGGAATCTCCTAAGTTATGAGAATAATAAAGGCATCTTTTGTTATGTTACTGAGGTGACTGTTGGAAAGCACCTAAGGAGGGGACTTATGGCCAGGAGAACCTACCATGTAGTTAGAGGGTTGGATATTTCAGTCCCATCCCCACCCCAACCGCCAGGAGGTCCCAACAATCACCAATAGCTAATGAGCTAATCCTTTATGCCTATGTAATGAAGACTCCATAAAACCCCAAAAGGATGGAATCAGAGAGTTCCTGTTGGGGAACGCATGGAGATGTGGAGAGAGTGGCATTGTCTGGGGAGGGGATGGAAGTGCCAAGCCCCTTGCCATCTGCCTTGCCCTCTGCATCTCTTCTATCTGACTGCTCCTGAGCTATATCTCTATGTAATAAAGTGGCGATCTGGGAAGTTAAATGTTTCTCTGAGCTCTAAGAGCCACTCTAGAAAATTAACTGAACCCAAGGAGGGGTGTCACTTGAACCTCTGCTCTATGCCTGGGCCATCAGATACACAGGTGACAACCTGGGCTTGTGACCAGCATCCTAAGTGGAAGTCTCATGAGACTGAAGACTTCTCCTGTGGGACCTGATGTATCTCAGTGTCATGGAGTCTGAATTGAATTGAAACCCACTCTAGTATTCCTGCCTGCAGAATCCCATGGACAGAGGAGCCTCACCGGCTACGATCCACAGGGTCGAAAAGAGTTGGACACAACTGAAGTGATGCATGCACACACGTAGGACACCCCACTGGTATTTCAAGAGTTGCTTGTTGATGGAGAAACATCCCACAATGAAAGCATGTGCAGAACCCAAAAGAACTACATCTCTTTCCCTTTCATAGCACTAGACAATTTTGCTGTCTCCACCTTACTCCAAAATCACTGCAGATGGTGACTGCTGCCATGAAATTAAAAAGCGCTTGCTCCTTGGAGCAACCTAGACAGAGTATTAAAAGAGACATTACTTTACCAACAAAAGTCTGTCTAGTCAAAGCTATGGTTTTTCCAGTAGTCATGTATAGATTTGAGAGTTGGACTATAAAGAAAGATGAGCGCCAAAGAATTGATGGTTTTGAACTGTGGTGTTGCAGAAGACTCTTGACAGTCTCTTGGATTGCAAGGAGATCCAACCAGTCCATCTTAAGGGAGATCAGTCCTGAATATTCACTGGAAGGACTGATGCTGAAGCTGAAACTCCAATCCTTTGGCCACCTGATGCGAAGAACTGACTCACTGGAAAAGACCCTGATGCTGAGAAAGATTGAAGGCGGGAGGAGATGGGGATGACAGAGGGTGAGATGGTTGGATGACATCACCAACGCAATGGACATGAGTCTGAGTAAGCTCCGGGAATTGGTGATGGACAGGGAGGCCTGGTGTGCTGAAGTCCATGGGATCGCAGATAGTCAGACACAACTGAGCAACTGAACTGAACCTTACTGCAGGCACACACATGTAGATGCACAGACTAAAGCCAAACTAAAACAAAAAGCATGCATGACGATGATGATAACATTTGACCCTAAATCTCAAGACAGATAAATGATGCATCATAATTATTTCACCCTCTGTCTCTGAGCCAACATGAGTTTCTGTACTAAATGTTCCCTCTCTTCTTTCCCTCTTCCATCACATGTCATCATCTCAACCCATGCTTACTCTTACTTCCAGCCATTGCTAAAAGCTGCTGCCCCTTTTACTGTGTCTTTTCTCATTTCTATAGGTCATTTTGTTTCTAAAAGTCCAGTTCATTTCTTTTCTCATTTTCTGCCCATATTAATATCTTGTTTCTTTAATTTCTTGTGCAGTGATTAGTACCTACCTTGATATAGTAGAAAGAACCTTGGCTTGGGCCTTCATAAATGCCAGTTACTAAGGTAAATGTCTTAATATCTCTGGGCACCAGGTCCCTGACATGTAAAATGAGGGGGAGCTTGAGAGGACCTTGAAATTCTAAACACTGTGCAATCCTTCCTACACAGGTAGCTTAGCATTTTCATATTGTTCTTTGCTCAGCAGCAATTTCACAAATGGATGCTCTGTCTCTTTGGACTGTAAGATCTCCAGGAGCATACACTGGGACTTCTTTTTCTGTTGTACCTTATAAGTTTCTAGCACAGTTCTTAGTATTTTATAGATATTCTATATGTGTTCATTGATTAGTTTACTGAAGCCCCTTTGGATGAATTTTCATTTCATATCATTACTACCAACAGTGTAGTGCAGAAGTGAACACATAAAGCAATTACCAGGAAAGTAATAGAAAAAATTAAGACTACAATGCAACAAAAATGACTCTACCTTCTATATTACCTGATAATTATCTATATTTGTAACTTGCTCCTTGGCCCTTAATAATTATACCAGTAATTTAAAGTGTAAATGGGTAAAAGTTGCGGGGATAAACTTAAAGGTTGCAGTAAAGAAATGATTCTTAATTTAGGGACGGAAGAGAAATGGAGAACTTTGAGAATCTGATATCAACTATGGGCTTTCTCCAAGATAGTTTACAGGCTCCTTACCTGTTATGTAAACGGCATGTTTTCCTAAATCCTGAACATGGGTACAATGTTTCATTTTTCAAGGGTTTTCTTTAAAAGAAGAGGTCAATCACTGCTGCTGCACTTAAAGTCCTTTTGAAATGAGGAAGTCTCTTTTAGCACATATGACTGAAGAAGTGGATGTGTCTTAACAACCTATGTAAAGACTGGTTTAAACAAACATATAGAGGCCAATCAGACTCCTTCCTTGGGAGTCTGAAAAGGAGGTAAAAATTTTAGATTCAAGTTAATTGGTAGAGTATTCTAGAATTAGATATCTATTTGGTCTTTGGAGATGGAGTGGACAAATTTAAACCATGAATAAACTAAAGAGGAACTAGAGGAAAACTTTGGTAGAGAACACACAAAAAAACTGACGAACAACATATGCGGAGATGCAAAATCAAGGGCACATACAGCCTAAACGTAAAACAGAGTATGACCCAGGTTCCTGGTAGCTTTTCCAACCTTCATGCCTGTTTGTACTATATTTACTACTCTTGGATGCTGTTCAAACCCTGACTCTTTGACAACCCTTTCATAAATCCCTCATCCCTACCACACACACACACACACGCACACACACACTCTCACCATTTTCTTGAATTAATTTGCAACTGGTTGGTTTCTCATAGCCAAAATGAGAATAAGCATTAATCTGAGATATTTTCTATGCTGCTTATGGTAGAAAATAAGATTTTTTTTCTCAGGGTGGAAATGTTGATGATGCAGTTAATTTCCATAAGATGCTTAGAAGATGATGGTTCTATGTGACTGTTAATGCTTTTTTTAATTCTTAAATTTTTAATATTTATATTTTTCCCTCTGAATACTTTGCAATTTATTTTATGGAAACAATGAAAATGATATAGTAGCTAAAAATTATTAGTGTGAAAAGAATTAAATAAAAATAAAATTTATATGTTTTAAAAATAAAAATTTTAATGTAATTTTCAAAACTTCTGGGAATTGAAAAGCAGTCCAGTGGTTTGGACTCCTTGCTTTCATGGTCCAGAGCCTTGATTTGGGAACTAAGATCCCACAAACCAAGTAACACAGCCAAAAACACCCCACCAAAAACAAAGAAAACAAGACAAAACTTCTAAACAAGTCATGGTAAATATAAAGAAGCAAAACAATTTTTTAACCAACATGTTTTACCTGCATTTACATAATAGCAACAATTTTGATTTCTATTTGAAGAGACAAATCTTTAATAAAACTATTTTATGATATGTGAAGGCATCTGCTTGTTGATTATGCAAATTTCACACGTATAATATCTTTTCTTTTGAACATATTTTCAGCTACTTGATTGTGTCTTGAAATTTTATCCTTACATGTGTCACATAGTCTTGAGCTTAACTGATTCCATGGTATATATTCAAGAGGCATATATAAATATTAACACAATTTTTATTAACTTTTATGGAACTTTGATGGGCTGCTCCAAAGCTCTACCAGGGATTACACTCAGCGTCATATCCTTTCTTCTGAAAAAATAATATTTTGTACAATGATTTTTAAATGCTAAGTAATTCACAGATGTTTCCAGTTGCTGTGGGGAATATCATGGGACATATGAAAAAGAAGGAAGGCGGCCAAGAATGGAGCCAGAACCACAGCCTGCTGGTTACTCTACAACTCTGTTTTCAATAGAGCTGCCAGCATGAAAGAAAAAGTTTCGGCTTGCCAGGAAGTCAACATGGGATTCTCAGTTTACTAACCTGTGGGTTTTATTACTGTATTGAGATGCTGAAGGATTTTATTCCTCTCTTGCGGGTTTGCTTTTTGAATTTCTGATCATAGGAACATGAAATGACCTCTTCTGGAACACAAATAAAAAACTCAATGCCTATTTATCTGTTGTACTGGCAAATATTTTGAGGTATTTGAATAAAAGAAGCCTTATTAATTTTTCCAACTTTTTATTGTAAGAAATGTTCTTAAATGTGTATGATACAAAAATAGTGTATTCACGTTTCAAAAAAATAATTTTTGGTTAAAATAAGCAATACCATAATACTTAGAAAACAGAATCGGTGAGGAGATATGGGTTGGATTTTTAACTCAGCCCCATCATGAACTTGCCCAATGTCTTTGGGCAAGTCACTGGTCTTCATTCCACCTCTGCATTAATACCAAAAACAGAAAGAATAATACCCTTTATACTTTGTTGGAAGATTGGTATAATCACAGAGATTATGTAGCAGAATGTAAGAAATAGAAGGAATTTTAATGGTCATTCCAAGCCCACTAACGTTGCATGGACAATAACTAAGCCCAGCAGTATTGAGTAACCAATTGTTTTCCCCAGTCTCCATACATAGCTTCCTCTTTACACTTTTATGAGAATGCTTGAGTCACATGTGTTAATTCTCTACCATATATCTCCTGACTAATCCATATGAACTTGAGAACAGAGAAAATGTCATCTTCCTATTGGCCTTTCATACCCATTTTTCTCTTAATTTATTCCTGCTCAGCATTCCTAGAGAAAGATTGTTCTGATCCCATGCCCTTGTTATATCTTTTCACCACATCCTCTACTTTCTTGGTAACACTGTCACAACAGTAATTTTACATACAAAATCATAAATATATATATAATTACATTAAATAGATATATTTGCATAATTTATATATGTATTATACATATACATATATATATATATATACACAATGATTAGGTTAATGTTTTTCTATCCAACATGTTATGTTGCAGTTTCCTCATCTATTACTTATAAATAATAAAGGTATCCAGCTTATATAATTATTGTGAAGAACATTTGATTAACAGTATACAGAACATACAAGAGGAATTCAATGAATTATTATTATTGCTCTTATTATTATTACTATTAATTTCCAGGCAATCTCTGTTTATCACTGGGAATGATGATAGAGATTAAAACAGCTCTTCATATCAGGCTGAACATGATAATTTTAGGTTTAATAGGTTGTAAGTTTATCTCTGATGTGAAGAGCCAACTCATTGGTAAAGACCCTGATGCTGGGAAAGATTGAAGGCAGGAGGAGAAGGGGATGACAGAGGATGAGATGGTTGGACGGCATCACTGACTCAATGTACATGAGTTTGAGTAAGCTAAGGGAGATAAGGAAGACTGCCCTACTGTAGTCCACAGGGTTACAGAGTTAAACACAACTGAGCGACTGAACAACAACAAGGTTATCTCTATGCTGCCTTATTGGTGGGTCATCCACAGGATATCTTTTCATCTCTTCATTCTAGAAGCAGATAATTCTATTCAGGTAGAGGAATCACAAGGCTGACTGAGGAAAACCACAGAGGGTCAATTCTCGGGCTGGGAAGATCCCCTGGAGAAGGGAATGGCTACCCAATCCAGTCTTCTTTCCTGGAGAATTCCATGGACAGAGAAGCCTGGTGCACCACAGTCCATGGGGTCTCAAAAGAGTTGAACATGACTTAGAGACTGAATAACAGTAACAACCACAACATATGATTGCAGTGTAATGGTATCTTGCCAAACACATGCTTATAGAAAGTTTCAGTCAATTCTGTCCCATGTATATTTGAATTTCTGCTAGACCCTAGAAAATCCCAGAGAATAAGACAGATATAGAGACTTTCCATTGAGGAGAAGACTTCAGGGTAACACTTATACAAGTTAAGTCAAAATGTAGAAGACTGAGGCTACTACATGACAACTAAATATTTCTGAGAAACCAGCCTGCTAGCAAAGAAATGTAGTAGAAAAAGAAAGTCTATGATAATCTGGAAAAAAATAAAACATGCAGATTTTAGGATCACTTGCAAAGAGTGAGCAGGTTAAAGGTGAAAGGATCAATACTATTTTTCTTCATTCTCATGAAACTGGGTAACCCAATTCAAAATAAGCACTCAGTAAGCTGGTAACATCTTCAGAGTTGTCAAATGATGACAGGTTAAGTACCTTGCAAATTTAAAAGCAATTAAAATTATTGAGTATTTTGTTTCATGAATGTGTCTAAATTTGAAAATTGAAACTACATTCTGTACAATTGTCTTTTAAATGAAGAGATAAAAGTATTTCTTTTTCAGTGTTTATTATGAAGTTAAGCAGTTTTTATAAATAAATGCAGTTGACAGGTATGGGTGAATATATGGAAGGTAGCTTTGAACAATTGAAGTGAGACTTAACATTATAAGGTTTGATATAAGAAAGGGAAAAATAGTTATCATGCTGCAGAAGAATTTTGTGACATTTTCTGCAAAGAAATTTCTGAGTATAATTTACTCCCTGAATTATTTTATAAAGGTTATAAATTATATAAAATAAATTATTTTATATTTATATAAAATGCAAATTAAAATTTAGGATATTTTATAATATATTTTATATGTTATTATTTATAAGCATGTATATATGGTGATGCTTGCCAACTATGACCAATCCAATGAATATTGGTGAATAAAATATCTCCAGTTTTAAGACATGCATCTTTTCGAACTAAAAGCACTCATAGAACAAAATCTTTAGTCGAATACTCCACTTTTACTAGAGTGTTAAAAAGTACCATATACTTCCTTCTTGCTTATTTCCCAACTCTTTGTGACCGCATGGACTATAGCTCCTCTGCTCATGGGATTTTCCAGGCAAGAATACTGGAGTAGGTTGCCATGTCTTCCTCTAGGGAATCTTCCTGATTCAGAGATCGAACCCAAGTCTCCTGCATTGCAGGCAGATTCTTTACCATCTGAGTCACCAGGGAAGCTCATTTGCTTATAAAGAATCAGCTAATTTATTCCTGATAAATTGTTTTCATCCTGATGTTTGATTGCTTTTTAACGTTCACAGTACACTATGTACTGTGTTTTAATAAGGATACTGAGGCATAAATAAAAGTTAAAAGTAGCAGGGAGTTATATCTGTCCCTATAGGTGTCTAATGAGAGAACAAATAACTATTTTGAGGGATTTGTCACCTGGGAAACATTAGAATTTTTTGGACTCAGTCATTTGACTAAATGATTATAAACATTTGTTTTTAAACTAACATTTGTTGCAATTACTTTCTGTGCAGGACAGTGTATTAGGTGCTGTAAGGAAACAAAACTTGAGTGAGCTGTATTTTGTGTTCTCACGTTACTTCAAGTCTAATTGTGGAGATATATACACACAAATAATTTTAATAAAAGATAACATTTGATACATGATAATAGAAGAATAATTTATAAAGATATGAATGGAGGCAAAGATAAGTTTGTGTGTGCTCAGTCATTTCCAACTCTTTTGCAACCCCATGGACTGTAGCCAGCCAGACTCCTATGTCCACAGGATTTTCCAGGCAAGAATACTGGAGTGGGTTGCTAGTTCCTTTTCCCAAGGGATCTTCCTGAACCAAGATCAAACCCGTGTCTCCTGTGTCCCTTGCACAGCAGGTGGATTCTTTACTGCTGAATCATTAGGGAAGCCCGAATTTAGCTTGCTGCTAAGTCACTCCGGTTGTGTCCAACTCTTTGCGACCCCATAGACAGTAGCCCACCAGGCAAGGAAGGGACAAATATTAGGTAAAACTTCATGGGAATAGTGACTTTCAAGGTTTACCTTGAAAATGGAATCAAACTTTGGGGGAAGCAACATGGGGGAAGGCTTCTCAGTGGACAGAGCAGAGAGGACACTGGTGTGGAACTGAGAAAATTCTAAGCATATTAAAGAACCAGCAGAAAACTGAAGTGAATTATGTGTTGGTTCGTTTGGTGTCTAATCCTGTTCTCTACATAAAGTATCTGCTTATTGGATTAAAATGAAATAAGCTAGAATTAAACATCTATACACTAAGAAATGTTTACCCACACAAGCATTATTTTGAGACAAGAGATTTTGACTCTTCCAGACCTCCTGTCATAAAACAACCCATGCAATTGATAACTATGGCACCTGGTCAGGGTGGGCAGCTTCAGTCGGTGTACTTCCCCTAACACTTTCAACATGGAGTTACAGACAGAACAAGTCTGTGGGTCAGGGGACCTTGACTTTGCAGCCCTCTGGTTATGTACTTTTAGACAAAGGCCTCATCTCTGTATCTTAGTTACTACCAAATAATCTCTTAGGTCCTTTCTAATTCTTTTGTAATAATATCTTTTAAAATTTATTTATTTATTTTTTAAATATCTTTTTAAAACAACAAAATGAACATTAACTTTTTTCAATTTGAAACTCCTCCAGATTGTCAAGATTAAAACAAAGGAGCCAAGTCATAAATCTGAATGAAGATTTGAGAGTGAAGGAATGTGTTAAAATAATATTGTTCTCCTAAATCCCTTTCTAAAGGTGTATAATTGCAATCTGACATAACTGCCATTCTGAGCTGTTTTGTTTAACAATTGGGTTTAATTAGACAAATAGCTCTGTAAAACAAGAAAACAGATGGGCCATCAAATTTAAAATGTGGAAGCCCAGTAAAAGAATCTGTTAGCCTCGGGCCAGGCAATCGTGACCCAATAGCAGGAGAAAATACAGGGCAGAAACGTTTAGGAAGATGCTTGTTAATATGTTTTAAACACCATGAACAGAAGTAGATGTTACCATCCTCAAATATTTGATATTATCTAATTCATAACAAAAATCAACTATTTGGACATTGTTGATGAATGTTTCAGCTGTGGTGTTGGAGATGACTCTTGAGAGTCCCTTGGACTGCAAGGAGATCCAACCAGTCCATTCTGAAGATCAGCCCTGGATTTCTTTGGAGGGAATGATGCTGAAGCTAAAATTCCAGTACTTTGGCCACCTCATGCGAAGAGTTGACTCACTGAAAAAGACTCTGATGCTGGGAGGGATTAGGGGCAGGAGGAGAAGGGGATGACAGAGGATGAGATAGCTGGATGGCATCACGGACTCGATGGACATGAGTCTGAGTGAACTCCGGGAGATGGTGATGGACAGGGAGGCCTGGCGTGCTGCAATTCATGGGATCACAAAGAGTCGGACATGACTGAGCGACTGAACTGAACTGAACTGCTGAATGTTTGATGAAACTGCTTCAATTTACAACATCCATTTACTGAATGTGGCTTTAGTGGTAAGGAACCTACCTGCCATAGCGGGAGACACAAGAGACGTGGGTTCAATCCTTGGGTCAGAAAGATCCTCTGGAGGAGAAAATGGCAACCTGCTCTAATAATCTTGCCCAGACAATCTCATGGACAGAAGAACTTGGTGGGCTACAGTCTATGGGGTCACAAAGAGTTGAACACGACTGAAGTGACTTAGCACACACAACAGGAACTTCTAAAACTGCTCTTTAATACCCATGGACCTGTGGTGGTACTGAGGTAGGAGATATTGGCTCCAGGGCCAGACACCTGGGGTTTGTCAGTTCAGTTCAGTTCAGTTCAGTCACTCAGTTGTATCTGACTCTTTGCGACCCCATGGCCTGCAGCACGCCAGCCCTCCCTGTCCATCACCAACTCCAGGAGCCTACTCAAGCTCATGTACATTGAGTCAGTGATGCCATCCAATTGTCTCATCCTCTGTCCTCTGCTTCTCATCCCACCTTCAATCTTTCCCAGTATCAGGGTCTTTTCCAGCTTTTCACATCAGGTGGCCAGTGGATTGGAGCTTCTGCTGTAGCATCAGTCCTTCCAATGAATATTCAAGACTGATTTCCGTTAGAATGGACTGGTTGGATCTCCTTGCAGTCCAAGGAACTCTCAAGAATCTTCTCCAACACCACAGTTCAAAAGCATCAGTTCTTTGGTGCTCAGCTTTCTTTACAGCCCGACTCTCACATCCGTACATGACTACTGGAAAAACCATAGCCTTGACTAGATGGACCTTTGTTGGCAAAGTAATGTCTCTGCTTTTTAATTTGCTCTCTAGGTTGGTCATAACTTTCCTTCTAAGGAGTAAGTGTCTTTTAATTTCATGGCTGCAGTCATCATATGCAGTGATTTTGGAGCCCTCCCTAAATAAGTGAAGTACAATTTTAGCTTTGTTCTCACCCAGACACTCCAAGGACAAATTAGTGGTAAAAGCTGAGATCCACTAAAGCAAAGAGGTAAGGTGCCCACTCCCAAGGTTCAGGAAGACTTCCCTGTCTGCATTCTCAGGAAGTTTTCTTGGGGGTAGAAAAGGTAATGGGCCCTACCCCATAATATGGATATGTGCTCATAGGCTTCTGTGGTGGGATCCATCTTAGAAAAGAGTTGCGCACGCATCTTAGGAAGAGTCCAAGAACCAGTCAGGTGTGAAGTAAGAAACAAGATAATCAGACAAAGGTAAACAAAAACCTGGAAGGAATGTCCTATGTAAGTGACTTACATCATCTGACTTAACTGCACTCCTCCTCATTAAAGTAGACACCCATATCCTTTCTCTCCAGGTGTGTATCTCTGCCTAGGTTTTCACTTACTGCACTCCTCACTCAGGACACCTGCACTCCTCTTCAGGTGTATATTTCTGCCTTCCACACCTGAATTGTTTTAAATGTTTCTCTGTGTGCACTTCCATACATTGCGCTGTGTCTCTAATAACAAACTTTGTACCTGTTTTTACAGTTTTTGCCTCCTGGAACATTCTTGCTTTCAAATGAGGGAAAGATCCAGGGCCACTTTGCTTCTAGCCTCTACCACCTGCTGGTCTAGTGGTTAGGTCTCTTGGCTTTCATCCAGGTTACCCAGATTCAATTCCTGGGCAGGAAACTAAGATCTCTCTTAGGACTGCTCAATGCTTTCCCCCTGAGGTCAGTATTGGGACTCATCAATTTGTCCCAATTGTTCCATTTCTGAAACCCAGTAGTTGTATGATGTGAGTCATTTGATTGCATGGGATAAAACAACAGGTGAAAACCTGAGATTTAAAATGTTTGCCTATCTTTAAAAGTTAATTTCTTTTGAAATAATATGATTTCTCATTCAACCAGAAATTTTCCATTTCTATTCCATACTTATTTTTTGTACCTAAAAGTAATGCTTTATGCATTCTACTCTCAAATTTTCTATGTTGAAACCAGAATTTATGTTTGTTACGTATGTGGGCTTATTACTTTGAACCACACAAAATTTCCTTTGTTAGATAAAAAGCAGTTAAATGTTATTATACCAAATACATATGTGATTTTTTTGTAATTAGAACACATAGCCCATGAATTACTGAAAATAACTTCCGTATTAGACAGTGACTTTTTATTTTACTTTGCATGTCTTCATTTTCCCCACAGCTGAATCTAGTGCAATTGACAGTTTATAAGTGTTTCATGAATACTTGGTGATAAATGTTTTATATATAAAAAATACATATATATATATATATATATATATATATACACATGTGCCAGTGGTTGTTTAGTTGCTCAGCCAGGTCACTTTGCAATCCTATGGACTGCAGCCTGCCAGGCTCCTCTGTCCATGGAATTCTCCAGGCAGTAACACTGGAGTGGATTGTCATTCCCCTCTTCAGGGAATCTTCCCAACCCAGGGATTGAACTGTGTCTCCTATGTCTCCTGCATTGGCAGGCAGGTTGTTTACCACTAGTACCACATGGGAAGCCAATATTATATATATATATATATATATATATATCCTTTTTAGAAGTGTGAATGGAAAAGAGAGATGGTTTGGGGCTATCTAAAACCAAGGGAGAAAAGTGTAAAATTCCTATTCAAAGCTGTCCCAGAAAAAGCATGATAAAATATTTGTTGTCTTCAGGATCATCATGTTCTAGTGCACACCCATAATTAGTTCTTTCTGAGCTGAAAAAGCTAATTAAGAAAATGCCTATCAACTGCATGCAACTGATGCTAATGTGCACTCTGTGATGAATGGACTCGACACCCAGGATTGTCATCGCATCCAAACCCCTAAGGAGGAAAGTTTCCAGACTCTGTGTGCTAGGTGCAATCCCAAAATAGCAAAAATGGGTAAATTAATATGCATACATATGTGCACATAGAGATGAAGTTGTCAATTTCAGGTAGCAGGAAGAATTTACCAGCACTGACTCCTGTTAGGCAGAAGCCATCAGGGAAGAGGAAGTAGATATTAAATTTAAACATTCATTTAGATTTTTTTTCAGGTAGGATTGCCAGGCTAAGTCCCATGTAAAAATCAAGCCATTTCAAGTGAATGAAATGTGGACAGAGAAAGTGGCCCAGATTCCCTTGTCTTGTTCAAGAAATGTGGAGTTTCTGAAAGTCTAGGAAAGAATACACCTCTTCTTCCTCTTTGGTTCTTTTCAAGGGCTAAGACAGAATTTCGTTTAGGGAATACATTGCTCTGTCTTTAGCCTTTTTTTTTTTCTTGTGTGTCTCTTGCTGATCATTAATCTATTTATATATCTGGAGGAAAATGTTTAGAGTCAGCAGACATCAATGTGCCCTAGTAGAGGTACATACCCCAAGATGGAACCAAGTTTTCGAAGGACCAAAAGCACAGCCTTCAAAGTCAGGTGGACTTGAGTTTGAATCTTAGCTTCTTTAATTTCTACTTGTGTGATCTTGGACAACTGATCTAACTTCTCTGAGAATTGGTTTCCTCTCCTGTAAAATTGGAATAATAATCCCTGCCTGTTTTGATGACTGGGTGAGGCAATGCATGCAAAGCATCTAACATAGCCTGTGACACTGCATGGTCTGAAAAATCTTTTTTTTTTTTTTTTTTTTGAAGAGTTACCATGTACTGGGCACTCACGTATTCTGAAGGTGTAAGAATCAGAGACACGGAGTTATTTTTTCATTATGTGTTTTCCCTTTAGTTTCAAAGGTGATGATCTAGTCTTTAAACCAACAAATATGACAACCTGAGTCCTTTCATGCAGACTTTAAGTCAAGTAGTTGGTAAGTGTTATGGGAGTCCATACGAGAATATAGAATTTCTCTACGGAAACTGCAAGAAGATATGCTGAGTACTTTTCACTTCTTCCCACAAAACTTGATCAAAAATGCAGAGAAAATAAAACTTTTGTGATTCAGTTCCAAGTGTTTCTTTAAAGGGGCTTCTGAAGATGGTTGAAGAGTCAGATCTATTAGCTCACTTTCAAGCTAATGCTCCCAACGGGCAATGTGATCTCACTATGGTTTTAAAAAAAAATAGATTTCAAGGTATAGAAAAGAAGAATACTGTTGAATAGCATATTTAGAATGAAAAACTGGCCACAAACTGTGCTGTTCACTTTGAAATCGTATAAAAAGCAGTAATGCGGCTGGCACTATATAGCCCCAAACTGACTGATACATCTTTCCATTGAAGATAGCAGCAATCCCACTGTGCGTGCTTGTTGGGGCTTCTTTGAAAATTCTGCATTTCCTTTGCACACCCTCAAGCACACTTGTGTCTCATGGCCTCCTCTGACACGGTCCCAGTCTTACAGGAAGCACTGGAGACTCATCATTTATACCACACAACCAACGCTCTCTGGCGCCAGCATGTAGCTCAGCAAGGTATAACTGGAAGTTTTTTCTTTCTGCTGCTGTTGAAACCATAGAGGATTAAAGATTTGCCAAAGTTCAATCTAGGTAATCCCTTCTATAGGATTAACTCACTGAATGGCTTCCCTGGCGTATTTGTTTTAGGAAAGAAAGAAACAAACAGATTTCAAATCCCTAAATCTGGAGGTAACATTTTATTTATTACGCAGATAACATCATCGATTACTTGTGAGTGTGTCTGTGTGTGCATGCGCTTTATCCATGTTCACAGCTTATCCCATGAGAAATCTAAATGAAAATTAAAAAAAAAACTGTAGTTTTTCACAAACTATAATTACTTTAATTACAGGATAATTATATAAATAATGCATTTGAATGTAGGTTTCAGATTTCTTTGTTTTCTAAATATTATCATCTTTCAGTGTTTTCAGACGTGTAAACAGGAAACATTTAAGTTTAGATGAAGAGCAGGTGAAATGCCTGTGATACAAGTACAGACAATCAAAAGATGATTAGGCTATTGAAAACTGCCTAACTAGGTACTAATTTTTAAGTGAGCAGGTGTACTTAGTCATTATAACTTTAAAATGAAAAAATATATGAATTACACCAAGACCTCCCCCCCCTTCCCAACATTAAAATAACATTAGAGGTCTGGCTGGTACTGACTAAATCCAGCAAAGGCAAAAGAGGTGGAAATTCCACAGTGAGACAGTCAGCCACTCCAGAATTAGAGAAGGCATTAAAAAAAAAAAAAAAGAAATACAGGCTTCTAAAGAAATGTTGAAATGATTTCACAACACTTTATTGACTTTCTTAAAATACAGCCCAAACATCATTAACGTGGTACAAAGATTAATATTTTGGTTATTGTGAAGGGATGATTAACTTTGCACAGAAATTGTACAAAGTAAGAAAACTCTTATAATTACCATGGGTGGAAATCGATTGTTTTGTTTTTTTTTTCCTTTCTCAATTCAGTTGTTTTTCTGGTTGACAATGAAATGCATCAATGCACTCCCAGTCATTCACGTGGAACGTACAAAGACTCGATTCTGAGTCAGAAGGAGATGGTAAACTTGTGACTACAGCATGAACATTAAATTTCAAGGTGGTGTGACATACATAATACTCATTTAATTCACATATGGCTGCACCTGAAATTGAAAGCCCAATTTTCGTCAAAAGTTAATGCAATAAAATAAACTTATACAACGTTTGATTTGGGGCTAGTTTAGATCCATTAAACACTATGCAAGAATGTAAACTGTTTCTAAGTATCCACGTGGTGTTCAGAACACTTTGCAATTTAATAAATTTGTCTCTAGTGTGCAAAATCATACTTCAGTGATGAGAAAGGTATGAGAGTCTGTGAAAGAGAAAATGCACTACTATACATTCAAATATATATGAAAATAATCTGGATGAACTCCATGTAGATTATTTGGCTGGATGTATCCTGTAATGTAATCAACTTTCAGCTCTATCTACTGAGACTTGAAATGCCACACTAATGGTCTCATCCTCTGATCTCCAACTCCATCTTTTCTTCCATCACCCTTATGTATGTTTTCTTCCAGTGTCAAAATTGGTGTAGGCTCTACTCTCCATGTACTGCAATGGATTCACTCTGAGTGTCTCATCAATTGCTTTAAATTTTTGTTCTATAACAATTTAGCCAGTTTTATGCATCTTCTTGGCACCCTGTGCTATTTTTTCTTGTCTTATCGCAAGAGGAACAAAGCAAAATTGCATTCAGTTCCATCTGTTTTGTGTTGGCATGCTGCATATGCAGAAAAGGGTTATTGGCAAATATTTCAAAATATTTCTGACAGAACTGAGGCCATCAGAATTCATAGATGGTTTTTCTATAGCTGCAGAAGAGAGGTTGCTGGAACCATACATGTAGGTTTGGTGTGTGTGCTCAGTTGTGTCTACAGACCCCATAAACTGTAGCCAGGCTCCTCTATCCATGGATTTTTCCAGGCAAGAATTCTGGAGTGGGTTGCCATTTCCTACTCCAGGGGATCTTCCCAACCTAGGGATCCAACCTGCATTTCCCACGTCTCTTGCATTAGCACATGTATTCTTTACTGCTGAGTTACCTGGGAAGCCCAAAAGTAGGTTTATGGCACCATAAACCTCAATTTTGAAGAAACTCAGAAGAGCGAGAGAACTTGGAGGCTGAGAAAAGTGAAGGTAGTGTACAAGCTTACTCTGAGCTGGGAGAATCCTTCCCATGGTTGGTGTCGTCCATACAGCAAGGGAAACCATTACAGGGTTTAGTGGGTCTTGACACCACAGTTGATTCTCCAAGGGGCATGAATGATCCCTTTATGTCTATTCAAATACCACATCATGTTACTTGCTGTACGTACAGGTAGAAAAACCTAGGCTTTAATATGAATTGACATAGTAACAGTTCCTGATCTCAATCAGCGCTTGTGGGTATCAATGCTAGGTTATATATATATATATATATATATATATATATATATAAGCTAGAGTAACACAGACCCTCAACGAATATGTGTAGTTTGGAATAATAAACAAATGGGCATCCAATTCAAAAAGTCTTCTACTCATGCATTTGACTTTCCTTCATTCCTTTTAATTTTTCTCTTCTACAGTCCTGATGCTGTCTGGTTTAATCCCTTTCTCATCTTCTTACTCTTAGACTGATTCAGTGTAAAGCCTGTGGGACTCCTAATTCCCATAATTAAATTTCCAGGATATTCATCAAATTAAGGTCTTCTTTAAGATCTTCATGAATCTTACATTAGTCTTTGTTTGTGCTCAAAGATATTCCCTATGCCATCTTTGCCTATGGAAAAGGAAGTGGATACAGAAGGGAACAGTAATGTAGGGAATGTGTTCAAGTACAAAAGGAACTAAAGTAAGATTCATGAAGACCCTAAAGACTTTAATTTGATGAATATCCTAGACATTCAGCTCCCCTGGTAGCTCAGGTGGTAAAGAATCTGCCTGCAATGTGGGAGACCTAGGTTAGATCCCTTGGGTTGGGAAGATCCCTTGGAGAAGGGAATGTCTTCCCACTCCAGTATTCTGGCCTGGAGAATTCCATGGATAGAGGAGCCTGACATGTTACAGTCCATGGGGTCGCAAAGAGTTGGACACGACTGAGCGACTTTCACTTTAGTTCACTTTATTAGATATTTACATAATATTTAATGAGGAAATAAATCAGGCACTCATACTGTTCCTAATGAAAACCAATAATACTTAAATTCAGAGAGCTGAATCATCTGGCAAGAACAGGCATCTGGTAAGTACTAAATTTGGACTGAAAATGAAACTTAGAACCATGCTCTTTCTGTGTGTCATGCAATCTTCCCACTGCTTTTTTTAAAAAATAGAAAACTTCTAAAACAATTACTGAATACATTACAGAGAATAAGTGAAAACTTAAAACAAACAAAAAATTGAGAAAACCAAAAAAAGGGTCAGAGCAAAGGTCTGCATCCCTTTGCTGATTTTTGAAATCCCATTACTGATTTTTGAAGTAGATCATATCAGATTGCCTGAAAGCTATGAAATTAGATCACATTTGTTCTCTCTCTGCAGACATCTCTTTTCTGAGTTATATGTTCTTTCAATTTTTGTTCAGGTCAGTTGAAAGGAACATTCTTGTTAAAACCACTTGAGCTTACACCTTGGTGAAGGCACCATCCTTTGGAATTAGGTACACATCTATCTTTCTTGGAGCAAGAATGAGATTTGTACATTTCTCTTTTTGTCTTTTCTAATCTGATGGCTTATGTTCCTTTTTTATTTTATGTTTTATTTTATTCATGTTCCTTATTATCTTTTTATAAGGTGTCCCAAATCTTATAAAAAGAAGTGAATGAATTAACTTGTGCAACCCTGATGTCAACAGCAAACCTATCCACAAGGGTTGACTTGGTTTTAGTTTTTTTCTAGGCCACACTGTGGGACATGTGGGATCTTAGTTTCCTGACCAGGGACTGAATTCATACCCTTTGCATTGGAGGTACAGAGTCTTAACCATTCCCCAGGGAAATCCCCAGGGTTGACACTATTTTGACTCTATTCAAAACTTAGTATGTACTTATGATCAGCAGGTTTGAATTTTTTATTAGATATTTGGGGTATTTTCAGGAGAAGGTTACAGTGTGCCTAGAAAACTCACACCTCTCCCATCACCATGAAGAGAAATTGCACATTAATTACAGAAAATCCATGGGCTATGAAGTGATTCTTTTATTTATATATAAGAAAAAAGATACTTAGGCATGGTTATAAAGAGCAGAGAAGAGCCCAGAAGGATCTGATAAAGAAGAAGAGGCTAAAAATAGAGGGGGGAGGGGAAATAAATGATACAGCTATAGCGAGTATGGAAAAGGTGCTTTACATTGAGAAGTGGGCAGTGAAAATACCCTTGAGAAATTTGGTAAAAACATATATAATTTCTATGAGAAACTCAGGAGAATTCACTCCCAAGAGAGAACATAAGAGGTAGGACCGTAGAGGTTGAGAAAAGGTAGTGTTACAAACCTAGGGACTGAGAGCTGAAGGAGATGAGGTCAGGATGGCATTGAGCTGCTTTTGAAGCCTACAGGGTGATAGAATCCAAGTTCTACTCATAAACCCGTCAAGTCCAAAGTGGTTAGAGAGCTACAGACACATTAACAACAGTACCCAGGGCTACGGGTTCTTTCCTGACCTTGTCCCAAACTCTAGAGCAGGAAAACAAACCAGCATAAGGTACAAACTTGCCTACTGTCCTGTCTCCCACTTCCCTTCAACCTTCACTCCAGCTGAGTCAAGTTCACATCCTGTGTTCTCTTAATATAATTTTCTTTTCCTGAAATAAGACTAGAAAATTTCTGATTTTGTCATGAAGGTCAATAAAGACAATAAAAAAGCTTTATTATCTGTAGGAATAATTAGCCTTAGGAGCCATGGATGAGGAGATGAACTATAATTTGTTGTTACTAAGGGCTTCCCTGGTAACTCAGCAGTAAAGAATCCACCCACAATGCAGAAGACACAGGAGACGTGGGTTCGTTCCCTGGGTTAGGAAGATCCCCTGGAGGAGGGCATGGCAACCCGCTCCAGTATTCTTGCCTGGAGAATCCCCATGGACAGAAGAGCCTGGCGGGCTACAGTCCATGGGGTCGTAAAGAGTCAGACATGGCTGAAGGGACAGAACACGAGCATGTGTATTATGTATGTGTGTAGGTAAGTATGTATTCTAATCAACTGGGCAAAAACCTATGACCGGAATATCACAACCTGTATTATATAAAAGAGGAAACAGATTTAGAGAGATTGAGTCAGCATGTAAAGTCGCACAGCTTCTCAGTATTAGAACAAGATTCAAGCTAATAGTCATAGACTCTCTAGCCTGTATCTTTGAGGGAACAAAGGCTTTAGGGAACTCAGCTGTGATCAAAGATCTTTGATATCAAGATGAATGGTCACCACTCAAGAGCTCCAAGCAATGGATTCCTTTTATTTCAAGTTCTCTTTCAGTATATATTAACATGATCTACTTGGTTTTTTGCCTTTCACCTCACTCCCTTTCACACAAGACCTGACACCCTCTTGTTGGCCAGCTGTAATCTCATGAGGTTATAAGACTGAGATTCCATCCTGGGTCAGGATGTTTGAACATCTGTAGGCAAGGAATGCATATTGGGGAGATCATTTTCATTTGAAAAGTTGTATGAATATGGTATTTATTGACTGCATCTATTGCCAAAGATTATATCCAGTTCTAAGATTTCTGAATAAATTCTTGTTCTTTGCTGCTCAGGAAAAGTTTACTGAAAATATCAGTTCACTAAAAGCGCTGAAATCTCAAAGTATGTCTCTTGCTAAAATAATGTTTACAAGTACAGAGAGTTTCTTGCTGGCATGCAATGGTGAGGATGGTGAATGATACCCTGAAAGCATTTCCCTAGTTGAAAATAGGTAGGTTGAACAAATTATAGCCCTCATTCATCACATTTGAAATAGTGTTCCAATGATTTGTTCATTTTAAGGAAGATAGATTTTGGTTAAGTAGAAAAAATCTTTATCCATATTTGAATTTTGTCACTGCTATTTGCAGACACCCTGTGCCTTAAGAGACTTTGGTGAAGAAGTAAATTCAGGATGCGAAGAACTGAGTCATTGGAAAAGATTCTGATGCTGGGAAAGATTGAGGGCAGGAGGAGAGGGGGAGGACAGAGGATGAGATGGTTGGATGGCATCATTGACTCAGTGGACATGAGTTTGAGCAAACTCCGGGAGATAGTGAAAGACAGGGAAGCCTGGTGTGCAGCAGTCCATGGGGTCGCAAAGAGTTGAGCATGACTGAGCGACTAAACAATGAACAACAAGGTAACTGGGTCTGAACAAGGACTGTGTATGGTTTCTGTTTATTTGTTTTGCTTTATTATGGACCCTGTGAGTTATGGGCAGTCTAAGGAGGATGACGTATTTCTGGCACAGGCTCTCCATTCCTCTCCACACAGGGCTCATCTTACACTCCAAGTCACACTCCAATTAACAACACCAAGTAGCTCTCTAGAATCCTAAACAACTCATTTGTAATAAATGAAGTTACTAAAAGTCTCCCAAGTATAAAAGTAAAGGGAATACATCTTAGACATACCTATGTTAGGCACATTTATGCATTATTGACAAATAAAATTCATTTAGGAAAGACGTGAATTCACTGATGAACATTATGTTTTCCACCAAGCATTTTTTTTTAACTTAAGGTCCTCAGAAAGAGTCCATTTTCCCATAGTGTTAATGTTGAAAGCTGTGACAATGACACCACAATAATGCCCATCACCATGACGCATAATATAGATGTTATTGCACAAAATAGGAAGCATTCTTTGGAGGTAATGCATTTTTGTTGCCTACATGCTGACACCAAGCAGATACAAATGTGCCTTAATGTGTTTCCTTTTAAAGGGACAGTGTAGACGCACCCCCATGTACACATTTTGTATAAGGTTTGGTGAGTGGCTCACTTTTACTAGCTGCTTTCTAGATTCACTTTAGTACTCCTAATAGCTCTAATTATAAGCTGCACCATTTTCTATTCCTTCCTTGCTGTTCTTTGTCATTGCACTGCTCATAGACATTTAAACAGTAGAAGCTGTTTATAGTTCATTAAACGCTTTAAGCTGTTGTTCTAAAGTTTTCTACTTTTTTTTGTATTTTCCAAGTCATTTCCCTCTGCTGTCATATGAAACCATGCACTGCAATTCAACAGAAGACATCAGAGATGCACATCTAATGAATAATCAGCAAGGCTAACAGCCATAAATGAGTCAGAGACACTGGCAATCTATTTTTTTATTGTGTTTGGTATGGCATTTGACATAGAATGCATAGGTATTTTTTTTAATGGTTCCCTCTAATTCTTTTTAAAGTAGAAATTTTGCTCCTTAAATAAAAACACTAGCCAAAAGGGAGTATTCACTCATATTATGACCTGATAAAGCACAGAAAATGTGGCTATTGGAAAGCTAAACATTTTCCTATCATATCACAGTAGGAAAAGATGGGGCAATTACTCCAATAAATGACCCACTAGGATGATATTAGAATTTGAAGAAAGAGAGATTTAGCAGCATTAAGACTGCCTTGGAATGTGTACGAGACCACGGTGGTATCAGAAGGAGGCTGTCTCTTTGATTTTTATTGGACAGTCACACTATGCCTGTCACTTTTCCACGTTCTCCTGGGCAAGCCCTGCATCAACCGTGGTGTTGGAAGAGTAGAACAGGCTAATTTAGAATTCCTTCCCCAGAGCATGATGTGATCTTCCTGTGAAAAATGGAAGTGAGAGAGAGGTCAGGGATTTATTCTTTGCTGTTCAGACCATATGAAAAAAATTTCTCCATTGTATTAACATTAATTTATTAAACAAAGACTTTCATGCTCACATGAAGCATGTTTAAGACACATGGTTCTGCAATACAGGCAAGAGCAACATACCAAGAACCAGTTTAAAATACTAGAGCAAGAAAATAAATCAGCTATGAGACTATATTGTATAGCACAGGGAGTATGGTGGCGGTGGTTTAGTCCCTAAGCTGTGTCTGACTCTTTGTGATCCTGTGGACTGTAGCCTGCCAGGCCTCTCTGTCCATGGGATTTTCCAGGCATGGAAAGTAGGTTGCCTTTTGTTCCTTCAGGGGATCTTCTGACCCAATGACCATACTTGAGGCTCCTGCATTGCAATCAGGTTCTTTACCACTGAGCCACTACTCAATGTTTTGTAATAACTATAAATGGAGTACAACCTCTAAACATTGTGAATCAGTAAGCTGAAAATTATACAATATTGTACACTGACTATACCTCAATAATAAATAAATAAAATACTAGAGCAAAATAGGAAGAATGGTACAGAGAAAAGGAGGCTGTAGGTTAAGATTGAATTTCCTACTAGTGATTAATTTGAGACTCCAAAGGGTGCCTTCTTCTCTAGGAAGAAGCTAGCTTATTTCTGTGGTAAGGGGGCTAAGGTGCAATTGTGCAGGTGACCTACAGTAAGCAGGCAGGCCCTTTCAAGGTCAACTGCATGAAAATTGAGTCTAATTTCTTCTTAGTCCCATCCATGCATTCTTGGTCTTTTAAAAAAAATGCACACATTTCCTCTTATTATGAAATCAAATGATCTCATAATGAGACCAAAATAATCACAATCAATAAATAGGCTTCTAGTGGAAAATTTTTGTATCAATACACATAACACAAAAATAGCAAATTTCATTTAACAAATTGGAATTTGTGAACCCTAAGATTTCTGGATGAGCTGGTTGGATGGCATCACCAACTCGATGGACATGAGTTTGAGCAAGCTTTCCTGATAGACAGAGAAGCCGGCGTGCTGCAGTCCATGGGGTTGCAAAGAGTCGGACACGACTGAGTGCACTGAACTTAACTGAAGATTTCTGGTCCAAAGTATACAGCTGATGATAAATAATCAACTGTTTGTGAGTATCGCTTCCCTTGATTTTAGTTCATGCTCACAATATCTGTATGCTATATACATCAATGGAATGATGACTCAAAGTCCACCAAATCATTTGTATTAAATATTACCATAGGATATAGTTTTCAAGAATGTGCTCTTTTCTCTAAAAGCTGGGTTCTATTTCTGCTCTGTCATTTACATTTCTGTATAAAATCTTGTGACTTTATCTCAATATCTCTATTTGTAAAATAGGGAAATGATATCATAACAATGATATGAGGGCACGTGAGTATTTTTTTAAGTATGAAAGCACTTGGCAAATGATACACAATGCTACATAAACATGTGTATTTTAAGTCTCCAAACTAGTAAACGTATTTTTCCATTGTTATGAAAAGTTAATATTGAGACAACCTGGCACCTGGGACCCAGGACCCTTTGCTTCTGGACAAAGCCTCCTTGAGCAACAGAATACAAAGAAACAGTAAGGGACTAAAAATAACTGCATGCATGAGCATTTGGGACAAATTATGAACAACAGGATGCAAAAAGACCAAAAGCTCAACTGCCAGGTTTGAGGTGCCAGGAGCAAAACCAGGGAACTGTGCGTGATACCTGCACACAGCACCACTGAGGGGGTGACCCAGCCACCTAAGCTACCCCTCCAGCCCAACCCACAGGTCCACGCCTACCCTCACCCCATTTAAGGTACCAGCTCACACCACTCTACTGTCATCCTACAGGGAGCAAGCAAAGGCACCTGTTATAGTTTTTGCGCCCTCATCCCAAAAATGCATGGCATGAATTTTTCATCTGGCCTCTTATCAATTCTTGTTGGTTAAACAGTCTAAGAACCCTGATCAGTAACAATATCAGGAATACCTTTGAAGAAATGAATTGAAAAGAAATAGTGAGGAGAAACACAGGATTGTCTGAATGATTGATGGAGAGCTGTTGGTGGAAATGTCAGAAGAAGCATGTCTAGCCATTTTATTGTGATTCTGCATGGGTTCCCTGGTGGCTCAGATGGTAAAGAATCTGCCTGCAATGCAGGAGACCTGGGTTTGATCCCTGGGTTGGGAAGATCTCCTGAAGAGGGGAATGGCGAACCACTACAATATTCTTCCCTGGAGAATCCCATGGACAGAGGTGTAGCCCAGGAGGTCACAAAGAATCAGACATGATTGAATGACTAACACTTTCACTTGCATAGTCCTTCATGTTTGTCACACATGCACCCTGGCCACCAGCGCTAAGCTTGGATCCAGCTGTGTTTTTATCTTCTCACCTTCCAGCACATCTTACTGTTCACTAATATTTTATGTTTCCTCTTCTCCTGCTAGAATGCCCCGAGGGTCCGCATTTTGGCCTACTACCTACTGATATATTACTGCAGCCTGAAAGAGTATTCATGGGGAATGAGGTGCTCAGTGAGTATCCGTGGAATAAACATATGGATGGTTCAGTACTCCCTGGGTTTTGAAAAAAGTAGTGTTGTTCCCAGAAAAGATATGTGGGAAGAAGGAGTGTCTCAGACAGATTCAGAAAGCAAATGACCTTGAGGGGACAGGACCAAGAGTAGAGAGACAGTAACAGAGAGGAGAGACCTCTGGGCTGGAAATTACCTTTGATGTCCAATGAAGGAATTCTTTTAATAAAGGAGCACTGGAGGAAGACAGAGGCTTCCCAGGTGACACTAGTGGTAAAGAACATGCCTGCCAGTGGAGGAAACATAGAAACAGGGGTTTGATCCCTGGGGCAGGAATATCCCCTGGAAGAGCCTGGCAGGTTACAGACCATAAGGTCACAAAGAGTCAGACGTGACTGAAGTAACTTAGTACATATGCATGCATGGCAGAACATAGCATCACGCCCTAGGCTACTGACAGCAGGAATATAAAGACGAATAAGCTATAACTTTAGAGCTGCTGCTGCTAAGTCACTTCAATCGTGTCCGACTCTGTGTGACCCCAGAGATGGCAGCCCACCAAGATCCCCCATCCCTGGGATTCTTCAGGCAAGAACACTGGAGTAGGTTGCCATTTCCTTCTCCAATGCATGAAAGTGAAAAGTGAAAGGGAAGTCGAGCAGTCGTGTCCGACTCTTCACGACCCCCTGGACTGCAGCCTACCGGGCTCCTCCATCCATGGGATTTTCCAGGCAAGAGTATTGGAGTGTGGTGCCATCGCCTTCTCCGTAACTTTAGAGCAGGGGTCCCCAGTCTCTGGGATCTAATGTCCAATGATCTGAGGAGGAGCTGCTGTAATAATAATGGAAATAAAGTGCACAGTAAATGTAAGGCTCTTGAATGATCCAGAAAGTATCCCCCCATCCTATTTCATGGAAAAATTGTCTTCAATGAAAGTGGTCCCTAGTGCCAAGAAGGTTGGGGCACTGCTCTAGAGGCACTCAGCTAATCCTCACTACCCCTTCCGAGCATTAGCTCCCCCATTTCTGATACATCAAAAAGCTCACTTGTAATTAGAAGCCCAGGTTTCACTCTTGCCCTGCCTACCCTCCACCTTACCCTCTGGGATCAGTTCTCATAACCACAGCTGGAAATGTCAGAGAATTTCACTCCCTTGCTCAGAATCTTCCCATGTGTTCTCATTTCCCTCAAAATAAAAGCCCAAGGCCCTGCAGGGGCCCACATGCTTGGAGTCCTCAGACTTTAACCCCTCCCTGACCTTCTCTTCCTCTCAATCTTTTAGCTCCATCCACACTGAAGGCTTCACTCAAAGCTCAGTTGGTAAAGAATCCACCTGCAATGTAGGAGACCCCGGTTCTATTCCTGGGTTGGGAAGATCCACTGGAGAAGGGATAAGCTATCACTCCAATATTCTTGGGCTTCCCTTGTGGCTCAGCTGGTAAAGAATCTGCCTGCAATGCAGGAGACCTGGGTTCGATCCCTAGGTCAGGAAGATCCCTGGAGAAGGGAAAGTCTACCCACTCCAGTATCCTGGCCTTGAGAATTCCATGGACTGTATAGTCCATGGGGTCACAGAGTTGGACACGACTGAGCGACTTTCACTTCACTTCACTTCATACTGGCCTCTTTGCATTTCCTGTAAGATGCCAGTCCTGCTCAAACCTCAAGATTTTCAGGTTTTCCCTCTGACTGGAATGTTCTTCCCCCAGACAGTCACATAGGTCCTTTCTCCTTTTATTCAGTTTTCCTCTCAACTGTCACTTTATCAGGGAAATCTTCTCTGACTACTCACCATTAAAAAGCATCTCCCACTCCACTCTGACTCTGTCCCTCTTGGTCAGCATTTTTTTTTTCCCTCTTGGTCAGTTTTAATTGCTGTTTTGAGTGATGCATAGCAGCTGTTCAATAAATATTTTTCATTAAACGAATGCATAATTTGTGCCTGACTTTGAATGATTGATAATAAAATGTGATCTTTCCACAAGGGTGAAATATTATACATGAATTTACATTGAAATTAGAAACATGACTATTTGCGGGTAAGGAGAATTATGAATGGAGAAGGCAATGGCACCCCACTCCAGTACTCTTGCCTGGAAAATCCCATGGATGGAGGAATCTGGTAGGCTGCAGTTCATGGGGTCACTAAGAGTCAGACACGACTGAGCGACTTCCCTTTCACTTTTCACTTTCATCCATTGGAGAAGGAAATGGCAACCTACTCCAGTGTTCTTGCCTGGAGAATCCCAGGGACAGGGGAGCCTGGTGGGCTGCTGTCTCTGGGGTCACACAGAGTCGGACATGACTGAAGCGACTTAGCAGCAGAATTATGAGGAATTTAAATTTTCTTTAGATTTCTTTGTATTTAGTTTTTACACGTTCTACAATAAACTACATATTTTTTAATAATGTGATACAACTATTAGAAAAGCAAATTTCTGTTTGCTGTTAGTATGTGATACAAGATGTGGCTCACTAGTTTATTATATTCTCTTTGGAGAATTTTGGAAGAAAATGTAGTCTGACTTGAGTTCCCCACAAAAAGTTGTAGTTTGTCTGAGCTTTAGATCAATTTTTATCTCAAACACGGTGTCCCTATATCTTTGAGTGTGTCAGCTCTTATGAGTCTTGGGTTTCCATATAACAGTAAAACTCAAGAAATAACATAAATATTCAAAAGTAGAAAGTGAGTGAAACCAACAATATGCCCATATGAAAATACACCCATTCGTGTTTGTAAGTACATAAAAAGAGATTTTTGAGGTCATACGACAAACTCTTGTGAGCATGCAGAGTGTGGCAGTCATGACAGAGGGAAATATTTTTATTAGTTTAACATTTTAAAGTAAGTAGGCATTTTATTGTCATTACACATTTTATATATGAAAATAAAATCAGATAACATACACCAAAATGTGCAGAAACAGAAAAATATTCACAGTTTAGAAGTTTCAGAACAGTGTAGAGGTTAAACCATTATTTATAAATATTAAATAAAGATTCCACAAAAGTAGTTCAAATTGGCAACAGTAGTTATCTCTGATTGCATGATTTTAAAGGAGCTTATTTTATTTCCTTTCCTTCTATACATTTATTAAACATATTTCAATAACCCCATTTTTCTTTGTCAATAAACAATCTTTTCTAAATGAATTAAATTTATAAGGAAAGCATATATAAATTTCTGTGTCTGAAGATGGAATAAAAACTGCAATGCATATAACTACCATTACCTAAAGACCTCATAAAAGACCAGAAGTATCCCAAGACCTCAATAGATAAATAGTCAAAGACGGCAAAAAGACAATCTCTTTTGAGGACAAATAGCTAGGGATAACATACGGAAATAAATATTCATCATTAATCAACCAAATGCAAATTAAGTGAGGTAACTCTTTACAGATTAAATTAGCAAAAAATGTAAATGATTATACGCAGTACTTTTGAAGGAACAGTGTACCTACAATCCTCATACCTTTCTGGATGCCCTCACCTGTGGGGCATTTAGGCAGAGCCCAAGCTCTGGAGACACAATGCTTTGCTGCAAATCATATTCCACCACTTTCTTGTTGGGCACTGTGGCATGTGGTTCATCCTCTCTGCAGCTGCAAATGGGGATAATAATAATACCTCCTGATAACGTGCTATTGGGAGGATTTAATGAGTCAATACCCAGAAATTTTTTAGAAGAGTAAACAGATAATACATATTAACTATTAATTATTGACTAAGTATCAACTAGGATTTCAGCAGGAAAGAAATAACACCCACATTAGTCTAATTTGAAGAGGATCTATTTTCAAAGGACTTTTCAGAAGTTGTATGCAGAATGTAGGGAAAGTATAGGGGGGAGGAAACCCTGGTTGAAGAAACTGAGGCTAACAGTACTGGCCTCTGCTTACACCTAGTCCAGAGGAATCATAAGTAAAAGGAATTCCGGAAATATAGAAGAATACTTAGATATGTGCGAAAAGAGGAGTGATCTTTCAGTGGGAGAGAGGCTCGAGAAGATGATATATGTATAAGTATGGCTGGTTCACTATGTTGTACAGCAGAAACGAACACAACATGATAAAGCAATTCTGTTGTTGCTTTGTTTAGTGGCTAAGTTGCGTCTGACTCTTTTGAAGCCCCATGGACTGTAACCCACCAGGCTCCTCTGTCCATGGAATTTCCCAGGCAAGAATACTGGAGTGGGTTGCCATTTCCTTTTCCAGGGAAACTTCCCAAAGCAGGAATCAAACCTACATCTCCTGCATTACAGGCAGATTCTTTACCACTGAGCCACCAGGGAAGCCTGAAGCAATTACACTCAAATTAAAAAAAAAAAAAAGAAAAGAAAAGGCAACCTCTTAAGGAGAGAACTAGGGGAGTAGATGTTCCAACCTCATTTTTCTCTCTCCTTGTCTTGTCAAGGCTCCCCATTAGCTGAACATAGCTTTTCATCTTTGTGGAAGGAGTCAATGGATGCGGCCCATGTGGCTGAGCCTCCTGGCACAGAGAACAGAGTGCAAAAGGAAGAGAAATGGGTCGAGAGGCTGCCTGGCCTGGGCCCTCCTAGAGAGAGAGGCAAAAAACAGATTTTTAAGTGTTGTAAATCCCCACCAGACCTTCCTATCTTCTCCGAGGACTCTTTGAAAAAGGAAATATATTTCTTGTCTTTTCCTTGCAGAGTATCTCTACCAGTTTCCTTCAGTCCTAGGGGGTCAGTGGAGCCCAAGCCCTGAACATTAAACCTCTGTGAAGCATCAGCAAAGAATTTAAATATAGTCTCTTTTTAGAAGTTGGTCTCAATGATGCTGCTGACTAGCCATCACTAGGCTCACTGTTTTTTTTTTTAAATTTACTTATATATTTTAACTGAAGGATAATTATTTTAAGACCAGAAACTATAAAACTCTTAGAGGAAAACATAGGCAGAACACTCTCTGATATAAATTACAGCAAGATCCTCTATGACCCACCTCTTACAGTAGTGGAAATAAACACAAAAATAAACAAACAGGACCTAATTAAACTTAAAAACTTTTGCACAATGAAGGAATCTATAAGCAAGGTGAAAAGACAACCTGCAGAATGGGGAGAAAATAATAACAAATGAAACAACTGCCAAAGAATTAATCTGCAAAATATACAAGCAGCTCATGCAGCTCAATACTGGAAAAACAAACAATCCAATCAAAAAGCGGGCAGAAGACCTAAACAAACATTTCTCCAAAGAAGACATACAGATGGTGAATAAACACATGAAAAGATGCTCAGCATTGCTCATTATTAGAGAAATACGAGTTAAAAATACAATGAGGTATCATCTCACACCAGTTAGAATGGCCATCATCAAAAAGTCTACAAACAATAAATGCCGGAGAGGGTATGGAGAAAAGAGAACCTTCTTACATGCTTGGTGGGAATGCAAACTGATACAACCACTATGGAGAACAGGATGGAGATTCCTTAAAAAACTAGGAATAAAACGACTATAGAACCCAGCAATCCCACTACTGGGCATATACACTGAGGAAATCAGAATTGAAAAAGACACATGTACCCCAGTGTTCTTTGCAGCCCTATTTACAATAGCCAGGACATGGAAGCAACTTAGAAGACTGGCTTGTTTTGACCAAGTGGTTGAGGGCTGTCCACAGAGCATCAGAGGATGTTTGCTGAAATTCTAAGCCCTGTATATGATTGAAATGACTGTGATAGAGGCTAAGACTTCATTATCAAGGAAAAATCATTCCATGACTGATTCATGGTTACTGACCAATTGCTAACTTCTGCTAGATTGAGGAACACTCTTGTTGGAAGCAAACTTCAGACCCTAAAAGTATGAAAAAAGACTCCAGAAACCTCAAAGAGTGGTAAATTAGGCAAATCAGTGAAAACTGAAAGAAAGACTATACATTCAGTTAAAAGATGGATACAAATATACAGCTATTCCATGGCTAAAATAACAGAATAAACTTGAAAAATAATTAGAATTCACTACTGCACTTATAAAGAGTTCTGTTTCTTTTGCCTATGAGCCTTTTCAGTACTAAGGAAAAGATGGACTAAAAAAGGCCAGTGAGGAACAGGTACATTAACAAACTTTCTCCAAGCCATTATCTGAAAAGTGTGTGCCTCCTCCATAAAAGCACCAAGATTTAAAATACAATGGAAAATGGTAACAGTGAAAATGACAAATCTTCAGCTTCTCATCTTCGTCCCAAGATACGTTTGGTGTCTGTACTTCTCATCTGCTCACGTTCTTTCTCTCATTGCCTGATTTTGGTAGCTGCTCTTCTTCCTCTCGTCTCTGAGTCTTCATTCAGATTGGTTCCAGGAGAGAAAAGGGAAGAAATCATCCTGTTGTATGTCTCACCCCTGCAATATTTCACATCCCTTCTCACTGGGAAACTGTTTATGCAGCAAAAGCAGAGGAGACCCACCAATACTGTGATGCCAGGAATGCTTTGTCTTGTGAGTAAAGTAAACAGAAAGGGAAAAGAGATCACTTCATAACACCCAGAACAGTTTCAAGGGCAAAGAACAGCTATCGTCATCCTTCGTCCAAGTTCTTTTCTTTGGACTTCCTCGGAAATGATTTTCTTCTCTCCTTAATTATAAATGATCAACAATCTAGAATAAAAAGACAAGAAAATCATTTTCATCCTAACAATATGTGGGAAAATATTACTGGCCATAACTTTGTAAATAATGGCTTTATTTAGATTTACTGTTGCTGCTTATATTTCTAAATAATCATCATTATGTGCTTATATTTATTGAAGTAGATTATCAAAATGCATAACATAGTCTTTCCATTAACTCTTTCACATTAATGAGTTGCTATTTAGTAAATTACTATTTCCCGTCACTAAAATGAAGGAAGCCAGTAGCCTGAATGATTTTCCAAAGTGCCTATTAATAAACACCCAAGGCATATATTAAAATACTAGAATGCAAAGGTCTTTGGGAAGTAGATAAGCATATGAACTAGGTTTTTAAAAAATGTGCAGTAACCATTTCATGACCAGAGCATATTGTTCAAAAAAAATTCCTCTTCCTGGTTCGCTTATCATACAAATTGCCATAAGTTTGACTTATGGCAATTTTGCAGTGACTTTGACTTAACCAGGGCCATTTTCATCTCATTACTTTGTGGGGAAATACTAAATGATTATTTTTAGAGCAAGGATTTTCTGATTACATTACTCCATTTTTTTAAAATTTCATTATGTTAGAGAGAGAGTAATATACAAGTCACCCACAGAAGTGGAAGAAAGTGAGTGGAATCTGTTTGATTTCAAGACGCATTATATAATTGTACTTATATAGTGAGTCTTGAAATATATATACATATTTATGCTGCTCAGTAGTTTCACTCGTGTCCGACTCTTTGCAACCCTGTAGACTGTAGCCCATGAGGCTCCTCGGTCCATGGGGTTCTCCAGGCAAGAATACTGGAGTGGGTTGCCATGCCCTCCTCCAGGGGATCTTCCTGACCTAGGGATTGAACCCACTTCTCTGGCATTTCCTGCATTGCAGGAGTATTCTTTACCCACTGAGCCACCTGGGCATGTATGTGTTCAGTTGTATCTGACTCTTGCAACCTCATGGAATGTAGCCTGCCAGGCTCCTCTGTCCATGGGATTTTTTGGGCAAGAATACTGGAATGGGTCGCCATTTCTTCTGCTAGGGGAATCTTTCTGACACAGGGATATATATATATAGCATCACTATGAACAAAGCCCTTGGAGATGATGGAATTCCAGTTGAGCTATTTCAAATCCTGAAAGATGATGCTGTGAAAGTGCTGCACTCAATATACCAGCAAATTTGGAAAACTCAGTAGTGGCCACAGGACTGGAAAAGGTCAGTTTTCATTCCAACCCCAAAGAAAGGCAATGCCAAAGAATGCTCAAATTACCACACAATTGCACTCATCTCACATACTAGTAAAGTAATGCTCAAAATTCTCCAAGCCAGGCTTCAGCAATACATGAATTATGAACTTCCAGATGTTCAAGCTGGTTTTAGAAAAGACAGAGGAACCTGAGATCAAATTGCCAACATCTGCTGGATCATCAAAAAAGCAAGAGAGTTCCAGAAAAACATCTATTCCTGTTTTATTGACTATGCCAAAGCCTTTGACTGTGTGGATCACAATCAACTGTGGAAAATTCTGAAAGAGATGGGAATACCAGACCACCTGATCTGCCTCTTGAGAAACCTATATGCAGGTCAGGAAGCAACAGTTAGAACTGGACGTGGAACAACAGACTAGTTCCAAATAGGAAAAGGAGTACGTCAAGGCTATATATTGTCACCCTGCTTATTTAACTTATATGCAGAATACATCATGAGAAACGCTGGGCTGGAAGAAGCACAAGCTGGAATCAAGATGCCAGAAGAAATATCAATAACCTTAGATATGCAGATGACACCACCCTTATGGCAGAAAGTGAAGAGGCGCTATAAAGCCTCTTGATAAAAGTGAAAGAGGAGAGTGAAAAAGTTGGCTTAAAGCTCAACATTCAGAAAACGAAGATCATGGCATCTGGTCCCATCGCTTCATGGGAAATAGATGAGGAAACAGTAGAAACAGTGTCAGACTTTATTTTTTTGGGATCCAAAATCACTGCAGATGGTGACTGCAGCCATGAAATTAAAAGACGCTTACTCCTTGGAAGGAAAGTTATGACAAACCTAGATAGCATATTCAAAAGCAGAGACATTACTTAGCCAACAAAGGTTCGTCTAGTCAAGGCTATGGTTTTTCCAGTGGTCATGTATGGATGTGAAAGTTGGACTGTGAAGAAAGCTGAGTGCCAAAGAATTGATGCTTTTGAACTGTGGTGTTGGAGAAGACTCTTGAGAGTCCCTTGGACTGCAAGGAGATCCAACCAGTCCATTCTGAAGGAGATCAGCCCTGAGTGTTCTTTGGAAGGAATGATGCTAAAGCTGAAGCTCCAGTACTTTGGCCACCTCATGGGAAGAGCTGACTCATTGGAAAAGACTCTGATGCTGGGAGGGATTGGGGGCAGGAGGGGAAGGGGACGACCGAGGATGAGATGGCTGGATGGCATCACTGACTCGATGGACGTGAGTTTGAGTGAACTCTGGGAGTTGGTGATGGACAGGGAGGCCTGGCGTGCTGCAATTCATGAGGTCACAAAGAGTCAGACATGACTGAGCGACTGAACTGACTGACTGATATATATGTATATGTGCACATATACTTTCTAGGTTTTAAATCATATTTACATAACTTACAGTCTCCTGATGTCATCATTTTACTAGTTCAAGTGAAACTTTGCCTTCTTTTACTCTGCTCTGTTTATGATATAATTGGATTTCTATTTCCCATACATACATTTAGAACTACATCAGATAATATGACATTTTTTTCCTCAACCATCAAACATAATTTTAAGATCTCACAAGAAGAAGGAAAACAAAATTTTACCTGTATTTTTGTTTATCATGTTTTTGTTTCTTTCTTGAATTTCCAAATTTCCTTCTTCGAGCATTTCTTTTCTGTTTAGAGAACTTTCTTTAGACATTCTTTTAGAGTAGATCTGCTGGCAATAAATTCTCTTAGTTTTTCTTTATCTGAGAATGTCTTGATTTTTTATTGCTAAATGTTGTTTTCACTGGGAATATGATTCTAGCTTGAGTTTTTATTATTATTATTTTTAGCACTTGAAATACACTACACCATTTTCTTCTGGTTTCCATGGTTTCTGATGAGTGAAGAATGATTCAAACTCCTTTCCCTTCTATATGTAAGATGCCCTTTTTTTCTCTGGCTGTTTTCAATTTTTCCCCCTGATTTTAGTTCTCACAAGTGCAAGCATGATGTGTCTTGCCACAAATATATTTGGGTTTATGCCATTTAAGGCTTCTTTAGTTTCTTGAATCTGTAGATTTATATGTCTTGCCAGTTTTTTTCAGCCATTATTTTCCCTTCGGGTACTTTTTGCCCCAGTCTGATTCTTCACTCCTAATGAGACCCTGATGGTATGAATGTTTACCTAGTTTATAATCCCTAAGTTTCTGGGGCTCTGTTTATTAGTTTTTTCCACTCTTTTCTTAGACTGAGTAATTTGTATTATTGTATCTTCCATTTCATTGATTCTTTCCTCTGTTCTCTACATTCTGGTCTTGGTCCATCTATTGGGCTCTTTATTTCAGTGTTATTGATTTGCTATTATACTTTTCAGCTCTAAAATGTCTATTTGTGGGGACTTCCCTGGCTGGTCAGTAGTTAAGACTCCAGCTTCCAATGCAGGGGTTGCAGGTTCCATCTCTGGTTGGGCAACTAAGATCTCACATGCCCTGTAGCATGGCCAAAAATAAATTCAAATGTCTGTTATTTTTAATGCCTCCTTTTTTTTTTTTTGCTGAAGTTTTCTATATCTTCACTGAGTCTATTTTTCATTTGTTTTGAATGTGTTCATTTTTCACTGAAACATTTTTATCAGAGCTGCTCTAAAATCTTGATGAGATCATTCTAAGATGGCTAGCATCTTGGTGTTAACATCTGTTCACTGTATTTTTGTGTGGAGTTTCAGGACTTCCTGGTTCTTACTTGGGCAAATAACTTTCTTTTGAAAACTGGACCTTTGTGTATAATGAAATGAGTCTCTAGATCTTCTTTTAACTTTTTGTTTTAGCTGGTCTGCTGTGTTCCACGGGGCTTCTCCTGAGCCAACCCACTGTTGAGAGGAATAGCCATCTCATGCGTGCTGGGTGGCAGTGAAATTTCAGGATTCCCCTTTAGTCTTCAATAATGTGGGAGGGGAAGGGGGTGTCTTTACCAGATGGACCAAAGTCCTGGCTCCCTCTTTGTTTTTTCTGATACTATCTGGGCAGGGGGGTTCCCAGATGGCTCAGTGGTAAAGAATCCACTTGCCAATGCAGGAGACACAGGTTCAACCCTGGGTCAGGAAGATCCCCTGCAACCCACTCCAGTAGTCTTGCCTGGGAAATCCCATGGACAGAGGAGCCTACTGGGCTACAGTCCACGGGGTTACAAAGAGTCAGACACATCTGAGTGACTAAGAACACACATTTGGGCAGAAGCTTGGAGCATCTCCTTATATCTTTATGAGCATGGAAGTCTAACTAATTCAGCCTCATCCATGCCTCATTTAACCTTAGCTGACATGGATGGGAGTGGATTCACTTTTTTTTTCTTTTCTTTCTGTAATGTTTGGCTAGAATAGAGGTGTTGCTGGATAGAATTTTTCTTTCTTGGTGGGCTGCCCCTTTCCTTTTGGGTAGAGAAAGCAGGTTTTCCATGAAACGCTTTTGTGTGTCTGTACCTGTTGGATTTCTGGGTTGTCAGCTTCTTCAGTTTCTAGTCTGAGACAAGAAGGAAATCCAGAAAACTTGCCAGTGTGTCATCCCTCGTGTCTTAAGGACACTGCTTGATTTGCTGTCATCTCTCCATCTTTTAGATACTTGTTACACTTATTTCTTATGCTTATTTCATATATATATGGCTTCCCTCATAGCTCAGTGGATAAAGAATCCACCTGCAATGCAGGAGACCCTGGTTTGATTCCTGGATCGAGAAGATCCCCTGGAGAAGGGATAGGCTACCCATTCCAGTGTTCTTGGGCTTCCCTTGTAGTTCAGCTGGTAAAGAATGTGCCCTCAATGCAGGAGACCAGGATTCGACCCCTAGGTTGGGAAGATACCCTGGAGAAGGAGATGGCAACCCACTCCAGTATTCTTGCCTGGAGAATCCCATGGACAGAGGAGCCTGGCAGGCTACAGTCCATGGGGTTGCAAAGAGTTGGACATGACTGAGGGACTCTCAGTTTCACTATTATATATATAATGTCCAAGGATTTTTGTTGTACTTAGTAGAAAGAATAGAGAAAATTATGTCCACTTCATCTTTCCAGAAGTAGAAGTCTCCAGATTTTTATTTTTTAAAGATGGCTCTTCTGGTAGTGATTTTGAAAAATTTTTTCCAAGTCTTTTAAAAAAATGATTTTTAGTTATTTATCTATTTTTTGGCTGCACACCGTAGAGAAAGGGAAGAAAGAATGAGATGTCTTGATGGCATCATCGACTCAATGGACATGAGTTTGAGCAGATGCCAGGAGATGGTGAAGGGAAGGGAAGTCTGGCATGCTGCAGTCCATGGGGCCGCAAAGAGTAGGACATGACTTAGCAACTGAACAAGAACAGCAGGGTGCTGATGTGGACAGCTCCCTTTCCTGATTTGTCCTGGTGTGTGCTATTTGCTGTGTGATGTTTCACCCCCTGAGGCAATGGGCTACTTCTCTTCCTGGGCTATGTCTCTTTGCACAAGCTTACTGCCACAGCCCACAGAGGAGAGGCCGCTCCAGGGATTTTTTTTTTTCCGACAGTTTAGAGCAGGAAGTTTATTCATGGATGTGTGGAGGACATGGTAAGGGCCCTCGGACTAGAAGGCAAAGGGGCGATGGACAGGGACTGAAAACAGACACCCCAAGTCAGATTCTGGGGAGTCCTTAGGAACCTGATGTCTGTGTGTGTGTGTCTGTGTGTTGGAGGTGGGGGTGGTGGATGGTGCTGACCCCACCCAGAAAAGAGAAAACGTGGTGCCTGATTCCCACAGTGGCAGCAAGCCAGGAATCCTCAAGTTAGAAGAAAACAGGGAGGAATCAAAGGTAGTACGTGTGTAACCCCCAAGGAAGCCCCAAAGACAGAGTGGCAGCGGGGCCAACTCAGGCCTCCACCTCCAGCAAATTCCATCACTGCTTTGGGCCTGGGCACCACTTTGGCTGCTCTCAGAGGCAGCGTGCCCAGGCTCAGCGTGCTGGGCCATGTGCCCTTGACCTTGACGGCTTCTGCTCCAGGGCCCAGCTGTCTCCTCCTCACCCAGCTCCCTCGGCAAGGCCACCAGCTCCTTCTGTTCTCTGCGAAGAGCCTGCCAGGCCTGGCCCCACAGCTGCAGCTCCACCACCTGCCTGTTCTCGGCCTTCTGTTCCTGCACACCACGCCATGGGGCGTCCCATTTCTGCAGGAAGCAGAGCATCTTGGCGCTAGGCTGGTCTTCCTCCAGGACCCACTAGGGTGCCAGGCTCACTTCTTGTGATCTTTGCTGATGTCCACAATTATACCCAAGGCATTCGAGACAGCCTGCAGCTTCCCCTTAGGCATGCTTGGTCCTCCTTCAGGTGTGCACGCGAGGTTTGGTAAACCCCTGTGAGCAGGCCATGGGGCTCCCTGCCTGCTTGGACTGGGACAGCTGCTACCACGCCCCATCCTAAGACACAGAAAACCCTACATCTAACTTCAGCTCTCTGGGCACACACATGCCCATCAGTGGAGGAGGGCAGAGAAGGTTGTTGGGCAAGGGCATCAAGGGAGAGCTTAAAGAGCCCTGAGGATGCAGGGATGGGCTGGAAAGAACCCAGGGAGGCTGGTAGGAGGCAGGGTCATCTGAGTCAAGAGTCCAGAACTATGGCACGTGCTTCATGGTCCCAGGGGACTTCAGTGACAAAACACAAATAAATTCAAAGATAAAATTTAAAATTTTTAATTAAAAATTATTAAAGTATAATTGCTTTACAATGTTATGTTACTTTCTGTTATACAGTGAAGTGAACAGCTATATGTGTACATACATCCCTCCTTCTTGCACCTCCCTCCCACTCATCTCCCCCCACCCCCCTCACAATCCCACCCCTCTAGGTTATAAAAGAACATGGAGAAGAAAAAGGCAAACACAAACCATTAAACCTTAAGCACAGCACACTTCTTAGCCCCGTGACCTACATGACTTCACAAGTCGTGTGCGGTGAAGCTGGTCCCTGAATGAGGGATGCAATGGTACAATGCTTTGAAATTCTTTTTAAGACTTCCAAAGAGACTGTTTTGTGTTTTTTTAATGCAAAACTTTAGTCTTTTAAGCATATATTTCATGTGTTTTGTTAACACACACTCTAGGAATTTGACTATTTTTTAACTAAATTGTCGTGTTGTTTTGACATTTGGAAGACATTAACACCTTCAAGTGGCTTTGATGAGATGGGGCTGTTGACTTCCTTTACTTCATCATATCTTGGTATTATGGTAAAGGCACTTATTTTACACTCATAAATTTCTTAGTGATCCCATTATTATTCTGTAATTATTCCTTCAAGACAGAAACTAAGTTCCATTACACAATAGGGACTGTTTAGTTTCATCAAGAACAAAGAAGCTGCAGAATATTTACTGTCATTGGTGGAACTGAAAATCCTCAAATGACTCTCACCAACATCCTCTTGCTTTTTCCCCCCACGTTGCTCTTAAGTAGGTTTTTTTTTTTTTTTTTTTTTTTACCTTCAGTAATACTCAGCATTAATTCTTTGGGCTGAATCAGTATGTCCACCTGTGTGACTGTCTAAGAGAATTGAATAAGTTGTATTGACTTCAAATTTCTCTCTGATTTTCTTGCAAAAGCTTCTCTTTAATGTTCAGATAAAATAATAAAGATTAAAATGTTAGGTTTTATCGTTGACTTTGGGATTTGACATGAATTCTAATAATAGTGTTACTAATGTCAATGGTAATATAATTTTTTTATTGAAAGCTGCTTCTGTGTCAAACAATATGTTACAGAATTTATGTCTCCTTAACACATTTAATGGCAACATTTATTCTTTCAATGTTGCAGAATAGACATTATTGTTTCTAATTGAGAGATGGGGAAATTGAGGCACCGCAGTGTGAATTTGCCCTAAGAAAGTAAAAAAGGTACAGTTTCTTTATTACTGAAGTTCTTTCCACTCTCCTCTGTAGTCTCCCCAAAAAAGTCTTCTCTTACAAAAAATGAAAACCTTATTGTTATACATTTGTTTAAAAATCTTGTAAAGATGATTCTCAAGGGTGCCTGTGTAATCTAAGATGCATTATTCACAGAATTTGTGGTGTTGTTTGGTACTTTTCTTTGTTTCTAGCTTGCATATTTAGCCATTACAATTTACAAAAGCACTTCATATCAAGAATAAATTTATTTTACAGAAATATTTAAGAGAACTGGTAAGATATTCACCCTTTTGTTTGAAAAAATAATGAAATTTGACTGTAACTTGCTTGATAAATAGACACATCCATCTTGGAGCTTATGCGTAGAGAGTAAGTTGCCAAGGACCACAATGCTCTGGGATAACTGGATTCTCTCTAAAGATGACCTTGGGAGCATGCCTCAAAGACAGAGACACAAAGTGGCTACCGGGCAGGTGATTGGTAACATTCACAAGCGTAGTTAATTTGGGATTTGCTTATTGCTCTCTGTCTGTGCTTCTACCACTTCTAACCAATTCCATTTTTATGTGGAACTTACCTGGAATGTTGGCTTGAATCTCCAGAAATAAGAGAACCGGGATTAACACATGGGGTCATTTCCCCCAAGAGATTAGAATGTATTTAAGATGTTCTCTTACGTATGTTTTGGTACTATCTAACTTTATAGTTCTTTTATACAGAAAACATTTTGAACCAAATCCAATGTATTTGACAGAGTTTACTTAAGCTGTTTGGGCTTCCCAGGTGCCTCAGTGGTAAAGAATCCTTCTGTCAATGCAAGAACCTCAGGTTTAATTGCTGGGTCAGGAAGATACCCTGGAGAAGGATATGGCAACTCACTCCAGTATTCTTCCTGGGAAATCCCATGGACAGAGGAGCCTAGTGGGCTACAGTCCAAGGGGTTGCAAAGAGTCAGACATGACTTAACAATGAAACAGCAACTTATGTTTTTTCTTCTCTTATGAAGATGTAACTTAACATGATTTGAAGCAAAAGAAAGATAATAAAATCTGATAATTTTTATATTACCTGTGCTTTCTGTATAGGCATCACTGACTCGATGGACATGAGTTTGAGCAAGCTCCCGGAGTTGGTGATGGACAGGGAAGCTTGGCATGCTGCAGCCCTTGGGGTCGCAAAGAGTTGTACATGAACTGAACTAGCTGACTAACTATACCTTCTGTATTGAGCAGTGATTTAGCCTAGAGTTAAGAGTGCAAACTCTGAAATCAGCTCACCTCATTTTGATCCCAGTTTTGCCTCACTAGTGAAATCTTGAGAAAGGCAATCAAATCCTCAGGTCTCAGTGACCTCATCACTACCATTAAGCAGTGTTAACAACAATGCCTGGAAGATTTTATCAAGCATAAACTGAGAATATTATTTGATTTCATATTGTTGTTAAAGCTGAAAATAGCTTCCTAGAATATTTATAGTTAACCTTTAATATAGACCAACTAGGAAACTAGGGTTCCAAGTGTTTTCATGATCTAAGTCTCAGTATCTGCCAGCAGATACTTTGGAACTAAATTATATATCAATTAGATGACCAACAAGAACCTCCTGTATAGTAGAGAGTGCCGCTCAATATTCTGCAATAATCTAAACGGTGAAAGATTTTAAAAAGGATATATGTATATGTATAACTGAATCATTGCTATACACTTGAAACTAACAACATTGTTAATCAACTGTGCTTCAATATAAAGACTTTTAAATTTAGTTCAGAAAAAAATATATTGGCTGATTCTTAGACAAGATCTTTTACTTTTACTCAACACATGTGGATAGTGAATGTTTTTCCATTTACCTGAATACAAGGTTCTCAGTAATTTTAGGTCCTTCTTGTCTAAACTTTCATGTGTAATTATTTAAACCCTCTTTCTGAAGTATCATTCTTCCCCAAATTGCTCTGGTTACTTCATTCTCAATCTTGGGGACTCAATTTACTCTGTAACACCATACATGGAAAATCTTTCTTGAATGAAGTCTTAACTCTTATCTGTTTCAAGATCAAATTATACTTCCTCCTAAATGCTTCCTTAGAAACCTACAAGTCATTATCCTACGAGGTAATTTGCCAAAAGTCTGATATTCCTCTCTGTGGCTGTCCTCAGTCCCTTAGTAGTGTCCAGCTTTTTACAACCTCATGGATGGTAGCCTTCCAGGCTCCTCTGCTCAGGGAATTTTCCAGGCAAGAATACGGAAGCGGGTTGCTATCTACCCCTCCAGGGGATCTTCCTGACCCAGGGATCAAATTCACATCTCCTGCTGTGGCAGGTAGGTTTCTGACACTAGTGCCACCTGGGAAGCCCCGTGTTCCTCTCAAGTAGATGATCAGGACAAGAACTGTGTCTTCTACAGTGGAGTCTTTTATTTGAAAAAAAGGCTATTCGATGGGTTGGGAGTTGAGGACCAGACTAGGCTATTCATCTCCCACCCTTGATCACACTTTATCAAATTCCTATCCCATTTCTCTTTTCTCTTAAGTGCTCACCTTTACTACTTTGTCACACAGAATGGCAAGGTCAGTGCACATACTAGCAGAAAAATATTTTTTTCTGAATTTTCCTACGTTTGGGCCAAATCCTGGCGTAAACTCCAGGATCACTTAGTTGGAACATAATTTATCTAATACTTCTTTTGCTGCTGACCAGATTCTTTCCACACTATAACTTCCCTAAGTATTTTCCATGAAGGATTATGAGGCATTTTGTGAAACAAAGAGAGTCCCATAGAAAACTAATGAGAGCTCTATAAATAAAAAGAATTTCATGTTTAAACAGGGCAAAAAAATAAACCAAACAGCCTGGCATTGTCCCTTTTTAGCCCTCATGATGTGCAATAAAGACTTGTGAAGGCTGTAGTTGACAGCAAGGAAATGAAATCACTTACATTACCTTACATTTAGATTTACCTCAATTATCTGCCTATGAATTCTTAGCTGTAGTGTCTTGTGGTTCTTGCTGTCTTAGGTTTGCACCTGGGAAATCTCATTCTCTCCTGAAATATGCCAGCTGCTGTCATTCTTTACACTAGTGATGCCCAAACATTTTTGGCACCAGGGACAAACTTCCTGAAAGAATATTTCTGTGGATTGTGGGCAGGGAGATGGTGCGGTATTGTGGTATTGACTGCAATGGTTCACTCAGTAATATGAGCAGTGAGGAGTGATGGGGAGCACAGATGAAGCTTTGCCTGATGGAGTTTGGAGACTCACGCCCTACACAGAAGATAATCTGTACTGATTCTCCAACATGTAGTGTGTTTTTTAGGTTCTCATTTGTTAATTTGTCCCCTGATTCCCAATGATTGGAACATCATTTTGACTGATCCTAAACAAAAATTTTAATAAACAGTTTTTACAAGAGATACTGAAGAAATATGAAAGTGAAGTTGTTCAGTCATGTCTGACTCTTTGCAACCCCATAGACTGTAGCCTACCAGGCTCCTCTGTCCATAGGATTTTCCAGGCAATAGTACTGGAGTGGATTGCCATTTCCTTCTCCAGGGGATCTTCCCAATGCAGGGCTTGAATCTGGGTCTACCACATTGTAGACAGACGCTTTACTGTCTGAGCCACCAGGGAAGTCATGATACTACAAAACATAGAAGTTATTAAGAGTATTATTGTTAATATTTTGGAATCTTGGCATACCTTCTGGTGAGTTTCTTATGTTTTTAAATGAACTAATTAATGGCACTTCATCTGAATGTTAACAGAGTTTGTAGTCAGTTTTTACTATTAAATTTTCTTTGTCTAATAATTCTTAATATGTTTTTCACATATAGCCAGAACAACTGGGGAAGCACATGGCAGGTTTTATAACTCGTGGACATTTGATTGTTTTAGTCAAGAAACAGTATTTGTCACAATGTGTTTGAGGTGCAAGGGACTTGAATATATTTGAAATAGTTCCTTTGTATTTTTATTAAACTCTCTACTTGTTTTCCTATTCTTCTCTGATTGACAGATGGGCTTATTTCTCCTATTTCTTTTGTCAATATCTGTAACTCAATAGACGAAGAAACTGGAAATTAGTTTGTAACACATTTTCAAAGGAAAATATTTTATTCCAGCTGCAATTTGTTTCTGAGTTAAAAGAAAACCTTTTAGGTGACTTATCTACATGAGGAAAAATAAGAACCCAAGTGTCCAAGATAAAAATGCTTGTGGTATTTTCCTGATTATCACAGCAGCCCAGATCAACACAAGGTCACTTCCAGGTCCTTCTGATTACAACCATTCTCCCCATCACTCAAAGGTGGGTGAGTTCGCTCAGAGAGTTTATCCAATTGTAGTTGTTTTTATTAAAGAGCTTGTTGTTGACTTGACAGGTGCTTATGTCTTATGGGGGCTTCCCTGGTGGCTCAGTGGTGAGGAATCTGCCTGCAATGCAGGAGACAGGTTCTATTCATGGATTGGGTAGATCCCCTGGAGAAGGAAATGGCAACCCACTCCAGTATTCTTGCCTGGAGAATTCCATGGGCAGAGGAGCCTGGTGGGCTACAGTCCCTGGGGTCACAAAGCATCAGACATGACTGAGCACACAAGTGCTATGCCTTATGAAGATATCACAGAATTTAAAAATTAAAATTTGATGGTGGTCATTGTATAAAGAATTAAATATCGCAATGTAATATTGATGCCTTCAAGGAAAAAATATTTTTCTATGCAGTCCCCAGTCCAATAATACTCCAGTCCAGAAGGTATCTTGAATCTGGAGCCTATCTTGTCCTGAATACTTTGATTAAATGTCACCAAGCTAGATCTTCATCCTTCTATAATACATGTGGCCTCTGTATGTATTTGCCCATGTGACAGAGGCTCTGGCTGGTTTGGTACTTTCCTGGGTAGAGTGAACTGTTTCCTGATTGGCTTGCCATGAGCCTGACTCACCTTTTCAGGTCTGGGGGTCCCCCAGGGATTGCCATATTTTCTAATCTGTATTCTCACAGCTGCATAGTATTCCCTTCAGATCTAAGGAAGGAAATTAGACAGCCCAAGGTCATCTACATCTACAGAGAGGCACAGGGAAATTAAAAGCCTTATTTAATTTATCCGACAGTTGCTGATGGTACCGTGGACAGAACATTCTATTGGTCTATCCTCAGTTCTGGACCTGAGATGTAAACGCCCAATCTCATGAATGAACTCTTCATTTATTGGTTTTGCTGCTCCTTGCTCCCAGTCCTATGAAGAAAATCTACTTGGAGATTTCTTGTTTCTTCTGTGCATTCAGACATGCCTGATTTTCTTACTAGGGAGAACCTCTTCTCTTAGCATTCACATTTTGTCTCTTCTTCAGGTGCTATCTCAAATTTCCTGTCCTCTTAAAAGCTTCCTAGTTGAACTATGCCAATATCTAATTGTTACTTTTCTCCTCAGGTAGATTTGTATACATTGGCTTATGATACAATTTCATTGTGAACTTTCTCATTGTCCCACCTAACTTCCCCTTCTCATCAGATTATAAAATCTCAAAAATCACATCTTCCATTTTCTTTTGAATTCTTTAAGGTGCTGCATAGCCATGAGCTCTCTTTGTTGTTGTTGTTTTGTTTTGTTTTTTTCTTTTTCTTGGCTGCGTTGAAAAAATAGAATGCAAATATTTTTCCCTCCAGGGAGGCTTTGGGAAGGGGAATGAGTTTTTCAGTGGCTAATGATTTGTACTCTGTGTTTAATGATCCAATGAAGTCTATTAGGTAATAAAGGGTGAAAAACAGGGTTCTAAAGGAAGGTGTGTGCTGTGTGCTAAGTCGCTTCAGTCATGTCTGACTCTTTGCGACCCATGAACTGTAGCCCACCAGGCTTCTCTGTCCATGGAATTCTCCAGTCAAGAATATTGGAGTGGGTTGCCATGCCCTCCTCCAGGGGATCTTCCCATCCCAGGGATTAACCTGCATCTCTTTTGTCTCCTGCATTGGCAGTGGGTTCTTTACCGCTAGTGCCACCTGGGAAGCCCCCAAAGAAAGGTAGAGGGGGATAAATCAGGATGAAGAAATAATTTCCCTGAGCCTACAGCGAGGATGTTGGGAAGTGGAGGAGGGAAGGGTAAGCTTTAATGAAGAGGAGCCTGGGGACTCAAAGCAAATGGGAGTGAGGGACAATCAGGAAACCTCAGGCTCAGCTGAGAGAGGCTGGATCTGATAAAGGACCTAGGAAGGGCTGTGTTCCAGAGCCCAGAAGGCACCAGAGCCAAGTCAGAGCTCACAGGCCAGGTCTCTTTCTGGCCCTCACTGGAGCTGGCATCTCTCCTTTCTTCTACTCAAGGGCTAGCAATGTGGCACCTTTGGTGCCTGGCAAGTTCACTTTGCATCATTCAGCACCTCACCAGCTCTCCTCCTCTCTGTGCTGGCCACCCAGCTGGGTCTCTGACAGCCACCTGTATGAGACAGGGGTATGGCATATGGTGGCTATATGTCATCTCTGAAGCTTTTATCTTCACCACAGATTTCTCTTCTGATTTTAATTTCTCATTTGCATATCTATTCAAGTATCATGGACATTACAGATTTAATACATCCCTAAGCCAACCTCTGATCTTCTTCCTTTTAGTAAATGACATCTCTATCCATCCAGTCACTTAAATCATCAACCCAGAAGTCATCCCAGCCATATTCAAATCATGTATTTTAAAAAGCAGAGACACCACTTTACTGAAAAAAGTCCATATAGTCAAAGCTTTGGTTTTTCCAGTAGTCATGTATGAATGTGAGAATTGGACCGTAAAGAAGGCTGAGCATAGAAAAATGGATGCTTTCGAATGGTGGTGTTGGAGAAGATTCTTGAGAGTCCCTTGGACAAGAAAGAGATCAAACCAGTCAATCCTAAAGGAAATCAACCCTGAATATTCATTGGATGGACTGAAGCTCCAATACCACCTGATGCCATCCAATACCATCAGTAAAAGACCCTAATGTTGGGAAAGATTGAGGGCAGGAGGAGAAGGGGGCAACAGAGTATGAGATGGTTGAATGGCATCATCAGCTCAATGAACATGAGTCTGAGCAAATTTAGGGAGACAGTGAAGGATAGGGAAGGCTGGTGTGCTGCAGTCCAAAAGGCTGAAGAATCAGACACAATCGAGAGAATGAACAGCAACAACGAGAAAAACTTATTTGTAAAGGTGAAGATGGTGTTTAATGAAACCAGCAAGTAGTTTTGCAGTATCTCTGAAATAGGAAGAATGAAAATCCATTCCTAGGCCTGAAGGGGCAACAGAAAAGAGTGGTTCCTAAAATCTGAGGCATGGAGGGGTTTGTGGAAGGGACTTGACAGGATCTGTGTCTTCCAGATAATGGATGTGTGTGGCCTCCAGCACAGTGAGGGGTGTAGGCTGGAGAGGTGACCTCAGAATCACTCTACTAGGCACCAATCCTGTACTCTTTCTGAAGCCATAAGAAAATAAAAAATAAAAAGAAGGAAAGAAAACAAAACCTGTTGATGATGTTGAGATGATCCTGGAGCTGAGCCTCCTAGAACACAGGGCAGAGCAGAGAAGGATAAAGAGTAAGTCAGGAGTGGGACTTGCCTCATGGTCCAGTGGTGAAGAATTCATTTGCCAGTGCAGAGGACACAGGTTCAATCCCTGGTCCAGGAAGATTCCACATGCTATTTGGCAACATAAGCCCTTGATCTGCAAATGCTAAAGCGAGCATACTCTAGAGCTCATGCTCCCCAAGAGAAGCTACCTTAATGAAAAGCCCTCACACCACAACTAGAGAGTAGCTCCCTCCATCCTCTCACCCTCCCACCCCTGCTGCCCACTCGCCTCAACTGGAGAATGCTTGCTTGTAGTAACGAAGACCCAGTGCACCCCAAAATAATTTTTAAAAAAAGCAAATCAGGAGAGACAAGGAGAAGAAATAAAGCACAAACAATTTTTGACTCATATCTATTTCATGTCAATAACTTTCTCATGGTTCTCCAGTATGTACATAAAATAAAATCAAAGAAACAACCCAAAAGGTGGAAGGCAGTTGGGGAAGAGACCAGTCCAAGAGTCTTGGACTGACTGTGAGTGGTTAATTCCTTGTCTGCCCAGTGCCTGCACACTGTGGGGAAGAGTTGACTGTGTTTGTTGACTGCTTCCAACTCTCACCCCCTGGAAGCTGAGGTTCATTCTTTCTGGCTTGTGCACTTTCATGGGAGCGTGAAGCAGCTTTTGAAGACTGGTTTTGTTGTGCTCATTCATTCGCTGACATATAATCAAATGTTTTACTTTGGTTCCATTATCTTTTCATCAAAATGCTTTGAAAAACTATGATTGATATCACCAAGTTGGTTCAGTTGAGGACAAACCATCTTCAAAGCCGAATTGTCTCTCCTGATCCGGCTCAATAACTTCACCATATTACATTCATAAATTGAATTGCTTCTGATTGCTTCTGACTGATTTTTCTTGAAAACAAAACTTTCTCTGTTTTACATAATCAATCACAGAATAAAGTAGGTGACATAGGTCATTTGCCACAGATCAATTGCTCTATAAACTCACAAAGGAAGGTCAGAGAGAAGAGGGTGAAAGCTTTCTAAATTGCCAAAATGGAAACTTTGCAAAGAAAATCTGAAACCACTTCTTCCTTTGGACCCCAGAAAACTGCATTCTCCTCTTTCTCTAAGTTATTGGGGGGATGGGGCGGGGGGGGGGGGTGGTTAAACCTGATTTACGACTTCTTTGACAATCCTCTTTTCAACAGAAAATCTAAATTCTCTCTCTTTAAATATGTGTTGGGCCTACTGACTCACTTCTAACACTGTGTGCTAAGTTGCTTCAGTCATGCCTGACTCTTTGCAACCCCATGGACTGTAGCCCGCCAGGCTTCTCTGTCCATGGGATTCTCCATGCAAGAATAGTGGAATAGGCCTTCCTCCAGGGCATCTTCCTGACCAAGGGGTCAAACCTGTGTCTCTTATGTCTCCTGCACTGACTTGGCAGGTGGGTTCTTTACCACTAGCACCACCAGGGAAGCCCCACTTCTAACACTAGAAGGAGGCAGAACCAAGGCCATCTGTGAGACTTCTAAGTCTAGTTACAAAAGGTGGGCTTTCTCTTTTGCAGGGCTCATGGTTTCAGAGCCCTGAGCTGCCATGGAAGAAGTCTGCCTATGCTGAAGTTGCCATGTTGGAAAGACCATGGAGACATAGGGACAAGCCAGGGGTGTCCAGCTCTTCCAGCCACAAGCTCCACAAGTATCACACCCAGGAGAGAGGAGGCTCTATGATGATTCCAGCCTCATTACTCTCTGACTGTAATGAAATGAGAGACCTCGACCAAGAAACATCTGTGGAGTCCAGTCAGCCTCCAGAACCATGAGACACAGTACTAGGAAATGACTGCTATTATTCTGTTCCACTAATTTTGGTGTGGTTTATTATATAACTGCAGTACTCAGAGCACTGGTCTTTCCCTTTACTAGACTTTGAATGGTGGATGTTTTTTTGTCCAAATCCTGTTATGTATTATTCTCTTTCTGTCAGTAATCTCATCTTCCCCATGATTTTATTTTGTAAATTTTTCCATTCCTCTTTTTAAATTAATTTTTATGGAAGTATAGTTGATTTACAATGTTGTGTTAGTTTCTGGTGTACAGCAAACTGAATCATATATATATATATATATATATATATATATATATATATATACACATACACATATACATATACAGCTACTCTTTTTTTAAAAAAATTCTTTCCAATACAGATCATTACAGAGTATTGACTTGTGCTATACAGTAGGTCCTTATTAGTTCTCTATTTTATACATAGTAATGTGTATATGTCAATCCAATTTCCCAATTTATCCCTCTCCCACACTGTTCTGCCTAGTAATCATAGGTTTGTACTCTGCATCTATGACCATTTCTGCATCGTAAATCAGTTCATTTGTACCATTTTTTTTCAGATTCTGCACCACATATAAGCAATATCATATGAATTTGTCTCTCTCTGTATGACTTATTTCACTCAGTATGGCAATTTCTAGATCCATCCCTGTTGCTGCAAATGGCATTACTTCATTCTTCTTTTATGGCTGAGTAATAGTCCATTGTGTATATGTACCGCATTTTCTTTATCCATTCTTTATTCATGGCTTTAAATAGCATTTCTATATTGTGAAGGTTGACTTTGTGGGTCACCCTGATTGGGCAATGGGGTGCCCAGACATTTGGTTAAACATTATGTTTAAACTGTCAACCCAGAAGTTATTCCAGACAAATCCTTGTCCCTTATGTTCCCAAACCAATGCATCACCAAGTTCTAGCAATTCTTTTTCTACATAAGAACCATTATAAGTTATTTTGGTCCTGACTTCTGCCAGCCTTGTCCAACCAATCTTGTCTATCACATAGGATGATACAGTAAATTTTCAATATTCTCTTTACTTCTAATTTTGCCATCTCCACTGCTACCAGTCTATAATACAGTCTTCATGTAATGGGTGTTTTAAACAGAAATCATATGACTTTATCCCCCTGTTTAAGAACTTTCAATCAACCGGCCCATCCCCAGCCAGAGACAGGCAGACATGGGCAGCCAGAGGTGGAAGGAGGCAATCACAGCCACAGAGAGGCATTCTCTACCAAACTGCAAGCAGACTTCATTGCTAACCAAGACTTCTTGGGATTCTGGACAGTCGACATCCGCTGGGAGGGTCGCAGCCAGAGATCAGATCCCCAGAAGAGACACAAGGCACACCTGAGAAGATGCGCTCATTGTACACCCAGAAGACTGAGAGGCTGGGATGGGGGAGGTGATAAGTCACAGCCTTCAACTGGGGGTGACCGCACTCTCCAAGCACCTGGTTACCTGAGCTGCTCGGACTTGGGACGAGCACAAAACACAGGCCCAACCAAGTCTGTGCTTTTGTGGAGTAGCCAAGAACCTGAATCTGAGCAGCTTAGACCTGGAGAGTGCATGCAACCCAGGGCCAGCATCAGACAATTCCCGGCAGAACAACCTAGAGCCTGAGCAGCGTAGACTGGGGAAGCACACACGCTGTGAGCAGGGGTAACCCTAGTGTGACTGAATCACTGTGAGCACACACCAGTGATATTTGTTTGCAGTGTTCCTCCCTCCCCATAGCATGACTGAACAAGTGAGCCTAAAAAAAGTGACCACCACTGTGCCCCTGGTGTAAGGGTGGAAATTAGACATTGAAGAGACCAGCAAACAGAAGAAGCTAAAATAAACAGAGGGAACCGCTTTGGAAGTGACAGGTGCAATAGATTAAAACCCTGTAGTTAGCACAGACTACATAGGAAGGGGCCTATAGACCTTGAGAAGTACAAGCTGGACCAAGGAACTATCTGAAAATGAACTGACCCCACACTGTCCACAACAGCTCCAGAGAAAGTTCTAGATATATTTTTACTATTATCATTTTTTTATTAAAAAAATTTTAAGTCCTCTATTACTCCTTTAATTTTCATTTTTATAATGTACTATTACCTTGCAAAAAAGAAGAGACCCTATTTTTAAAGCAAACTTCATATATATATATTTATAATTTTGTGACTTTTTAAAATATTGTATTTTTGAGAATCTAACCTCTACTCTAGCTTTTCAATCTTTGTTTTTTGGTATTTGTTATCAACTTTGTACCTTTAAGAACCCAATCTTCAGTACCCATTTTTACTTGGGAGTGAGATCACTGGCCTGATTGCTCTCTCCCCCTTTTGACTCTCCTTTTTCTCCACCAGGTCGCCTCAATCTCCCCCCTCCCCCTTTTCTTCTGTACCAAATTCTGTGAATCTCTTTGTGTGTTCCAGGCTGTGGAGAACAATTAGGGAACTGATTATTGGCTGGATCTGTCTCTTTCCTTTTGATTTCCCCCTTTTATCCTCCTGGCCACCACTGTCTCCTTTCTCCCTCTTCTCTTCTCTATGTAACTCTGTGTACCTCTCCGGGTGTCCCTCACTGTGGAGAAACTTTTCATCAATAACCTAGATGTTTTATCATTGGTACTGTATAGATGGAGAAGTCTTGAGGCTACTGTAAGAATAAAACTGAAAAATAGAGGCAGGAGGCTTAAGTCCAAATCCTGAGAACACCTGCGTACTCCTGAATCCAGGAAGCATTCATCTATAGGAGCTCATCAAACACCTCCATACCTACACTGAAACCAAGAACCACCCAAGGGCCAACAAGTTCCAGAGCAAGACATACCATGCAAATTCTCCAGCAACACAGGAACATAGCCATGAGCTTCAATATACAGGCTGCCCAAAGTCACACCAAACCCATTAACATCTCAAAACACATTACTGGACACTTCATTGCACTCCAGAGAGAAGAAATCCAGCTCCACCCACCGTAACACTGACACAAGCTTCCCTAACCAGGAAACCTTGACAAGCCATCCATCCAACCCACCCACAGTGAGGAAACTCCACAATAAAGAGAAACCACAAACTGCCAGAATACAGAAAGGCCACCCCAAACAAAGCAATATAAAAAATATGAAAAGGCAGAGAAATACCCAGCAGGTAAAGGAACAGGATAAATGCCCACCAAACCTAACAAAAGAGGAAGAGACAGGGAATATACCTGATAAATAATTCTGAATAATGATAGTGAAAATGATCCAAAACCTTGAAAACAAATTGGAGTTACAGATAAATAGCCTGGAGACAAGGATTGAGAAGATGCAAGAAAGATTTAAGAAGGACCTAGAAGAAATAAAAAAAGAGTCAATATATAATGAATAATGCAATAAATGAGATAAAAAACACTCTGGAGGGAACCAACAGTAGAATAAGGGAGGCAGAAGATAGGATTAGTGAGGTACAGATAGAATGGTAGAAATAAATGAAACAGAGAGGAAAAAATAAGAAAGAATTTTAAAAAATGAGGAAAACCTCAGAGACCTCTGGGACAATGTTAAATGCCTCAACATTTGAATCATAGGAGTCCTAGAAGAAGAAGACAAAAAGGAAGACCATGAGAAAATACTTGAGGAGATAATAGTTGAAAACTTCCCTAAAATAGGGAAGGAAATAATCACCCAAGTCCAAGAAACCCAGAGAGTCCCAAACAGGATAAACCCAAGGCAAAAAACCCCTAGACACATATTAATCAATAACCAAGATCAAACACAAAGAACAAATATTAAAAGCAGCAAGGGAAAAACAACAAATAAGGGGATTCCCATAATGATAACAGCTGATTTTTCAATAGAAACTCTTCAGGCCAGAAGGGAATGGCAAGAGATGCTTAAAGTGATGAAAGAAAATAACCTACAACCCAGATTACTGTACCCAGCAAGGATCTCATTCAAATATGAAGTAGAAATCAAAAGCTTTACAGACAAGCAAAAGCTGAGAGAATTCAGCACCACCAAACCAGCTCTCCAACAAATACTAAAGGATCTTCTCTAGACAGGACACACAGAAAGGGTGTATAAACTTGAATCCAAAACAATAAAGTAAGTGGCAACAGGATCATACTTATTAACAATTACCTTAAATGTAAATGGGTTGAATGCCCCAACCAAAAGACAAAGACTGGCTGAATGGATACAAAACAAGACCCCTCTATATGTTGTCTACAAAAGACCCACCTTGAAACAAGGGACACTTACAGACTGAAAGTGAAGGGCTAGAAAAAGATATTCCATGCAAATAGAGACGAAAAGAAAGCAGGAGTAGCAATACTCAAATCAGATAAAATAGACTTTAAAACAAAGGCTGTAAAAAGAGACAAAGAAGGCCACTACATAATGATCAAAAGATCAATCCAAGAAGAAGATATAACAATTATAAATATACATGCACCCAACATAGGAGCACCGCAATATGTAAGACAAATGCTAACAAGTATGAAAGGGGAAATTAACAATAACACAATGATAGTGGGAGACTTTAATACCCCACTCACACCTATGGATAGATCACCTAAACATAAAATTAACAAGGAAACACAAACTTTAAATGATACAATAGACCAGTTAGACCTAACTGATATCTATAGTACATTTCAATCCCAAAACAATGAATTTAACCTTTTTCTCAGCACACACGGAACCTTCTCCAGGATAGATCACATCTTGGGTCATAAATCTAGCCTTGGTAAATTCAAAAATATTGAAATCATTCCAAGCATCTTTTCTGACCACAATGCAGTAAGATTAGATCTCAACTACAGGAGAAAAACTATTAAAAATTCCAACATATGGAGGCTGAACAACACGCTGCTGAATAACCAACAAATCACAGAAGAAATCCAAAAAGAAATTAAAATGTGCATAGAAACAAATGAAAATGAAAACACAACAACCCAAAACCTATGGGACACTGTAAAAGCAGTGCTAAGGGGAAGGTTCATAACAATACAGGCTTATCTCAGAAAACAAGAAAAAAGTCAAATAAATAACCTAACTCTACACCTAAAGCAACTAGAAAAGGAAGAAATTAAGAACTCCAGGGTTAGTAGAAGGAAAGAAATCTTAAAAATTAGGGCCGAAATAAATGCAAAAGAAACAAAAGAGACCATAGCAAAAATCAGCAAAGCCAAAAGCAGGTTCTTTGAGAAGATAAATAAAATTGCCAAACCATTAGCCAGACTCATCAAAAAACAAACGGAGAAAAATCAAATCAACAAAATTAGAAATGAAAATGGAGAGATCACAACAGACAACACAGAAATACAAAGGGTCATAAGAGACTACTATCAGCAATTATATGCCAATAAAATGGACAAATTCTTAGAAAAGTACAACTTTCCAAAACTGAACCAGGAAGAAATAGAAAATCTCAACAGACCCATCACAAGCACAGAAATTGAAACTGTAATAAGAAATCTTCCAACAAACAAAAGCCCAGGACCAGACGGCTTCACAACTGAATTCTACCAAAAATTTAGAGAAGAGCTAACACCTATTCACTCAAACTCTTCCAGAAAACTGCAGAGGAAGGTAAACTTCCAAACTAATTCTATGAGGCCACCATCACCCTAATACCAAAACCTGACAAAGATGCCACAAAAAAAGAAAACTACAGGCCAATATCACTGATGAACATAACTGCAAAAATCCTTAACAAAATTCTAGCAATCAGAATCTCAACAACACATTAAAAAGATCATACATCATGACCAAGTGGGCTTTATCCCACTTGGGATAAGGGATGCAAGGATTCTTCAATATCCACAAATCAATCAAGGTAATACACCACATTAACAAATTGAAAAATAAAAACCATATGATTATCTCAATAGATGCAGAGAAAGCCTTTGACAAAAGTCAACATCCATATATGATAAAAACCCTCCAGAAAGCAGGCATAGAAGGAACATACCTCAAACATAATAAAAGCTGTATATGACAGACCCACAGCAAACATCCTCAGTGGTGAAAAATTGAAAGCATTTCCCCTAAAGTCAGAAACAAGACAAGGGTGCCCACTCTCACCACTACTATTCAACATAGTTTTGGAAGTTTTGGCCACAGCAATCAGAACAGAAAAAGAAATAAAAGGAATCCAGATTGGAAAAGAAGAATAAAATTCTCACTGTTTGCAGATGACATGATTCTCTACATAGAAAACCCTAAAGAGTCCACCAGAAAATTACTAGAGCTAATCAATGAATATAGTAAAGTTGCAAGATATAAAATCAACACACAGAAATCCCTTGCATTCCTATACACTAACAATGAGAAAACAGAAAGAGAAATTAAGGAAACAATTCCATTCACCATTGCAATGAAAAGAGTAAAATACTTTGGAATATATCTACCTAAAGAAACAAAAGACCTATATATAGAAAACTATAAAACACTGGTGAAAGAAATCAAAGACAACACAAATAGATGGAGAACTATACCGTGTTCATGGATCAGAAGAATCCATGAACTATATTTCACTATACTGATAGTGAAAATCAGTATATTACCCAAAGCACCTATAGATTCAGTGCAATCCCTATCAAGCTACCAATGGTATTTTTCAGAGAACTAGAACAAATAATTTCACAATTTGTACAGAAGTACAAAAAACCTCGAATAGCCAAAGCAATCTTGAAAAAGAAGAATGGAACTGGAGGAATCAACCTGCCTGACTTCAGGCTCTACTACAAAGCCGCAGTCATCAAGACAGTATGGTACTGGCACAAAGACAGAAACATATATCAATGGAACAAAAAAGAAAGCCCAGAGATAAATCCATGCACCTCTGGACACCTTATCTTTGACAAAGGAGGCAAGAATATACAATGGAGAAGAGACAATCTCTTTAACAAGTGGTGCTGGGAAAACTGTTCAACCACTTGTAAAAGAATGAAACTAGAACACTTTCTAACATCATACACAAAAATAAACTCAAAATGGATTACAGATCTAAACGTAAGACCACAAACTATAAAACTCCTAGAGGAAAACATAGGCAAAACACTCTCTGACATAAACCACAGCAGGATCCTCTATGACCCTTCTCCCAGAATACTGGAAATAAAAGCAAAAATAAACAAATGGGACCTAATTAAACTTAAAAGCTTCTGCACAACAAAGGAAACTATAAGCAAGGTGAAAAGACAGCCTTCAGAATGGGAGAAAATAATAGCAAATGAAGCAACTGACAATCAACTAATCTCAAAAATATACAAGCAATTCCTGCAGCTCAATTCCAGAAAAATAAACAACCCAAATCAAAAAGTGGGCCGAAGAACTAAACAGACATTTCTCCAAAGAAGACATACAGATGGCTAACAAACTCATGAAAAGATGCTCAACATCACTCATTATCAGAGAAACGCAAATCAAAACCACAATGAGGTACCATTTCACACCAGTCAGAATAGCTGCTATCCAAAAGTCTATAAGCAATAAATGCTGGAGAGGGTGTGGAGAAAAGGGAACCCTCTTACACTGTTGGTGGGAATGCAAACTAGTACAACCACTATGGAGAACAGTGTGGAGATTCCTTAAAAAACTGGAAATATAATTGCCATCAGTTCAGTTCAGTCGCTCAGTCGTGTCCGACTCTTTGCGACCCCATGAATCGCAGCACGCCAGGCCTCCCTGTCCATCACCATCTCCCGGAGTTCACTCAGACTCACGTCCATCGAGTCCGTGATGCCATCCAGCCGTCTCATCTTCAGTCGTCCCCTTCTCCTCCTGCCCCCAATCCCACCTAGCATCAGAGTCTTTTCCAATGAGTCAGCTCTTCGCATGAGGTGGCCAAAGTACTGGAGCTTCAGCTTTAGCATCATTCCTTCCAAAGAAATCCCAGGGTTGATTTCCTTCAGAATGGACTGGTTGGATCTCCTTACAGTCCAAGGGACTCTCAAGAGTCTTCTCCAACACCATAGTTCAAAAGCATCAATTCTTCGGTGCTTAGCCTTCTTCACAGTCCAACTCTCACATCCATACATGACCACAGGAAAAACCATAGCCTTGACTAGACGGACCTTAGTCGGCAAAGTAATGTCTCTGCTTTTGAATATGCTATCTAGGTTGGTCATAACTTTTCTTCCAAGGAGTAAGCGTCTTTCAATTTCATGGTTGCAGTCACCATCTGCAGTGATTTTGGATCCCAAAAAAATAAAGTCTGACACTGTTTCCACTGTTTTCCCATCTATTTCCCACGAAGTGATGGGACCAGATGCCATGATCTTCGTTTTCTGAATGTTGAGCTTTAGACCAACTTTTTCACTCTCCACTTTCACTTTCATCAAGAGGCTTTTTAGTTCCTCTTCAATTTCTGCCATAAGGGTGGTGTCATCTGCATATCTGAGGTTATTGAGATTTCTCCCAGCAATCTTGATTCCAGCTTGTGTTTCTTCCAGGCCAGCGTTTCTCATGATGTACTCTGCATAGAAGTTAAACAAAGAGGGTGACAATATACAGCCTTGACATATTCCTTTTCCTATTTGGAACCAGTCTGTTGTTCCATGTCCAGTTCTAACTGTTGCTTCCTGACCTGCATACAGATTTCTCAAGAGGCAGGTTAGGTGGTCTGGTATTCCCATCTCTTTTAGAATTTTCCACAGTTTATTTTGATCCACACAATCAAAGGCTTTGGCATAGTCAATAAAACAGAAATCGATGTTTTTCTGGAACTCTCTCGCTTTTTCCACGATCCAGTGGATGTTGGCAATTTGATCTCTGGTTCCTCTGTCTTTTCTAAAACCAGCTTGAACATCAGGGAGTTCATGGTTCACGTATTGCTGAAGTCTGGCTTGGAGAATTTTGAGCATTACTTTACTAGCTTGTGAGATGAGTGCAATTGTGTGGTAGTTTGAGCATTCTTTTGCATTGCCTTTCTTTGGAATTGGAATGAAAACTGACCTTTTCCAGTCCTGTGGCCACTGCTGAGTTTTCCAAATTTGCTGGTATATTGAGTGCAGCACTTTCACAGCATCATCTTTCAGGATTTGAAACAGCTCAACTGGAATTCCATCACCTCCACTAGCTTTGTTCATAGTGATGCTTTCTAAGGCCCATTGGACTTCACATTCCAAGATGTCTGGCTCTAGATTAGTGATCACATCATCATGATTATCTGGGTTGTGAAGATCTTTTTTGTACAATTCTTCCATGTATTCTTGCCACCTCTTCTTAATATCTTCTGCTTCTGTTAGGTCCACACCATTTCTGTCCTTTATTGAGCCCATCTTTGCATGAAATGTTCCCTTGGTATCTCTAATTTTCTTAAAGAGGTCTCTAGTCTTTCCCATTCTGTTGTTTTCCTCTATTTCTTTGAATTGATCACTGAAGAAGGCTTTCTTATCTCTTCTTGCTATTCTTTGGAACTCTGCATTCAGATGCTTATATCTTTCCTTTTCTCCTTTGCTTTTCACCTCGCTTCTTTCCCAGCTATTTGTAAGGCCTCCCCAGATAGCCATTTTGCTTTTTTGCATTCCTTTTCCATGGGGATGGTCTTCATCCCTGTCTCCTGTACAATGTCATGAACCTCATTCCATAGTTCATCAGGCACTCTATCTATCAGATCTAGGCCCTTAAATCTATTTCTCACTTCCACTGTATAATCATAAGGGATTTGATTTAGGTCATACCTGAATGGTCTAGCGGTTTTCCCTACTTTCTTCAATTTAAGTCTGAATTTGGCAATAAAGAGTTCATGATCTGAGCCACAGTCAGCTCCTGGTCTTGTTTTTGTTGACTATATAGAGCTTCTCCATCTTTGGCTGCAAAGAATATAGTCAATCTGATTTCTGTGTTGACCATCTGGTGATGTCCATGTGTAGAGTCTTCTCTTGTGTTGTTGGAAGAGGGTGTTTGCTATGACCAGGGCATTTTCTTGGCAAAACTCTATTAGTCTTTGCCCTGCTTCATTCCACATTCCAAGGCCAAATTTGCCTGTTACTCCAGGTCTTTCTTGACTTCCTACTTTTGCATTCCAGTCCCCTATAATGAAAAGGACATCTTTTTTGGGTGTTAGTTCTAAAAGATCTTGTAGGTCTTCAGAAAACCATTCAACTTCAGTTTCTTCAGCGTTACTGGTTGGGGCACAGACTTGGATTACTGTGATATTGAATGGTTTGCCTTGGAGATGAACAGAGATCATTCTGTCATTTTTGAGATTGCATCCAAGTACTGCATTTTGGACTCTTTTGTTGACCATGATGGCTACTCCATTTCTGCTGAGGGATTCCTGCCCACAGTCATAGATATAATGGTCATCTGAGTTAAATTCACCCATTCCAGTCCAGTTTAGTTCGCTGATTCCTAGAATGTCGACGTTCACCCTTGCCATCTCTTGTTTGACCACTTCCAATTTGCCTTGATTCATGGACCTGACATTCCAGGTTCCTATGCAATATTGCTCTTTACAGAATTGGATCTTGCTTCTATCACCAGTCACATCCACAACTGAGTATTGTTTTTGCTTTGGCTCCATCCCTTCATTTTTTCTGGAGTTATTTCTCCACTGATCTCCAGTAGCATATTGGGCACCTAATGACCTGGGGAGTTCCTCTTTCAGTATCCTATCATTTTGCCTTTTCATACTGTTCATGGGGTTCTCAAGGCAAGAATACTGAAGTGGCTTGCCATTCCCTTCTCCAGTGGACCACATTCTGTCAGACCTCTCCACAATGACCCGCCCATCTTGGATTGCCCCGCAGGCATGGCTTGGTTTCATTGAGTTAGACAAAGTATATGACCCAGCAATCCCACTGCTGGACATACACACTGAGGAAACCAGAATTGAAAGAGACATGTGTACCCCAATGTTCATCGCAGCACTGTTTATAATAGCCAGGACATGGCAGCAACCTGGATGTCCATCAGCAGATGAATGGATAAGAAAGCTGTGGTACATATACACAATGGAGTATTACTCAGACATTAAAAAGAATACATTTAAATCAGTTCTAATGAGGTGGATGAAACTGGAGCCTATTATACAGAGTGAAGTAAGCCAGAAAGAAAAACACCAATCTAGTATACTAGCTCATATATATGGAATTTAGAAAGATGGTAATGATAACCCTGTATGTGAGACAGCAAAAGAGACACAGATATATAGCACAGTCTTTTGGACTCTGTGGGAAAGGGCGAGGGCAAGATGATATGGGAGAATGGCATTGAAATGTGTAAATTATCGCATGTGAAAAGAATTGCCAGTGCAGGTTCAATGCGTGATAGGGTGCTCAGGGCTGGTGAACTGGGATGACCCAGAGGAATGGGATGGAGAGGGAGGTGGGAGGGGGCTTCAGGATGGGGAACACATGTACAACCATGGCAGATTCATGTCAATGTACGGCAAAACCAATACAATATTGTAAAGTAAAACAAATAAATAAATAAAACTGAAAAAAAAAAAAAGAACTTTCAATCAGGGCTAAAATTCCACATCCTCTAATTCAGTCTGTGAGACCCTGCTTTCCTCTCTCACTCCATCTTGACTTGCTCTCTCCCTTGCTCATTAGGTATAATCACAATGGCTTTCTTTTAGTCTTTAAGAAATCCTAGACCCTTTCTTCTTACATGTGCTATTCCTTCTGTGTGAAATATTTTTTGTTTCCTCCTCAAGCCACTTGCTCATCCCTAAGTCATCCCTTCTCTTAATTCACTCACATTCATCTTTCTGGTTGCAGCCTAAATGTCATTTTCTCAAGTATCATCTCTGACACTCACCTCCAAATTTGATTTTGGTTTCGAATGTTAGTCTCCATAAAAAAATTGCATTTATTTTTAAAAATATTCATTCATTTACTTATTTGATTCTGTCAGGTCTTAATTTTGGCTCAGATTCAGCAGTTGCAGCATGTAGGCTTAGTTGCCCTTTGCCATGGGGGATCCTAGTTTCCCAACCAAGGATCAAACCCTCACCCCCTGCATTGGAAGGCAGATTCTTAACCACTGAACCACCCTGCACATATTGTTAATTATAGGTATTATCACAATTTGAGATCATCAACATACTTTTATTTATTTGGTTTACAACTTATTCCCATCACTACTCTGTAACTGAATTCTACTCTGTCACTACTTATGACAACAGGGATCAAATCTCATTTGTTTATCACTGAACACTCAGAAGTTAATAGTTCCAGAGCTGATTAGGTGCTCAGTACGTATCTGTTAAATGAATAAAATGTGTCTTTGGGTTGACATTTCTGAGATACTTGGCACTTTTAAGAAAACTACTTTGTGACCATGTAAATAGACATCTTAGGGGGATAACTCTTCCACTAGAGGATAAAATTCAAGAACTCCACTCGGAGGCAAACCACAGCCCAAAATCCATCTTCAGAAAAGTCCTAAAACCGTAGATTACTTCTACTTAAGAAATCGGTAAATTGCTCTCTATACCTTTCTTTGTATTTTATACAGCAGATTTCTCATGGTTTCTAAAAAGTCAATGAAACCAAGATGAATCAGACAAAAAACATTGCAATATTATTATTAATAATAAGGATGTTTTCCCTCAGATTTACTGAGAAGCAACTAATTTTCTTTTAAGAATAAAAATGAAATCTTATTTCTACTATCCCTAATTCTTTTACCCTAGCTTTAAAACCATCAAGAGCAGCAAGGTAAAAACAAAAACTTTTTGTGGCCTACACACTTGTTCCTTTTTTAGATATCTCCATGGTCAGAGGATCAAGAATTCTAAGAACTAAGTAAATAATAAAATAAATAAACATCTGAAATAGAATAGACAACAACAAAAGCTCTTCAAAGGCTACACTACATGAAATGACTATTCTCTCTATGTAAAATATCATTGCAATTCTGGCTTCTGGTTTGCTGCAATCAGAACCCTAACAAAAATTCTACAGTGAGCTGTGGCTAAGAAATCATGTCTGTGATTACATACAGTGCAGGAAAAATTCTTTGGTGAATACCTATCACATGCATGAAGCTCTCCACTACTATTGCTGCATCCATAACAATTGAGAATAAAATAGGTCAGATAAACATCACTCAATCACATTTTCCTTTCCTCCTGGGATCAGAAACATTCCAGCTTTCTCCTGCTGCCCTGAGCCTGATATCAGCATTTTTCAAAAAACCTGCAAGATTGTGATTAACTATTTTCCCCCTCTGTCAATACTTTTAGTTAAAAAAAATGAACTAAATAAATTAAATCAACAGATAAAAGAGTATATGAATGAATTAGGCATTGGTGTCTCTCATCACTGTCCTCTCTGTAAATGATAGATTAGCTGCTCATCTAAAATCTGTCAAGCAAAGGCTTTGAAAATTGAGATAAATTAAAAGAATTATAAGACAGTCCTGTTAGGCAGAAGTAGATGACAGCGTTATGTCCTGTAGCTATATTTCTTGAACTAAAGCCTATAGGCAATGATCTTAAATTTTTGAGATGAACATTTCTCAAAATTATTGTTTTTTTTATAAGTATGTTTTTGCTCATTGAACTAAGCTCCTCAAGTCCTACTCCTTAATGCCCTTTCCCCAATATTTTTAGAAGTACACACTTCATGTTTGTACATTATTTCTGTTATATAGCCTCTCCAAAAGTGTTATTGTAGGATTTAATGTTTTATGTTTAAAACAAATAAAAAAACCCACACATTTCTTGGAAAACACTGCTCTAGAAAAATTTCCATAAGCATAAGGCAGCCAAGAGAGCCCTCAGTCATTCATTTTTCCTCTCTCTCAGCCTCAGGCTGGAGAATTGCCAAAAAAGCAGAGTTGGCCATTTGTTAAAGGTAGCAAGACAGATTTTATTCAGGCTACTGCAGTAGGAGGGACAGATTCCAGTATAAACTGTGCTCACCTGGAATCTGTGCACAGCTGTCTGGACATTTTAAAGGGAAGATGAGAGAGGAGGGAGGAGGAACACATGGAGGCTTGAGCAGAATCAGGGAAGTGGGAGTTTTCAAAAATCAGGTAGGGGGCTGCTTTCTAAGAACTGTTAGATGAGGTGGGTATAAGTTCAAGGTGTAACTCAAACAGTAATTTTTTTTGGCAACCTTGAGTGTTTTCGGGCAGGAAAGTTAAAAGGGAAGGCTGGGTCACCCTAGGGATGTTAAAACTGCAAACTGTTAGTAATGATGCTAGTCAAGTCTCTTAGTGTAGGGGGTGGTAGGTGAAAGGGAAATGTGTGGATGAAATCATTTGTGCTGAGAATCTGCAGTTTTCATGGGCCAAAACTGAGGCTTAGTGAAGAAGAAGGGTGCAGTGGAGCCTGACTAAAGTCAGCCAAGAAGACAGTCTGTTAGATTTCTTTCTCTCTTGTGTGAAATGCAGTGATCAGTCTGAATGACAAGATCTCTAGGCTCTGACTCAGTGAGGCCAGCCACCCTCCTTCGGTAGGGTTTGTAATAGAATTTAGGTGAAGGAAGATAAATTAGTAGAGATGGGGCAGAACAGAAAAGATACCAAAGATGCTCCCTAGGACCCCACAGCTGATTCTAGGAAGCGTTATAACTTTCCTCCACTCAAAGCTGTGAGACCATGAATCAACTTCCAATTGGTTCTTTTATTATGTATCTTCTTAGTGTGTGAAGCAGAGTAAGGATTTGGCTTTTTATTCTGACTGATGGTTTGAAATTTTAGGGAAAAAAAATACAGGAAAGAAAAGAAAAAAATGCCATTTGTTACAATTCTCTGAAAGATATTGTAGTACTTTCAGTTCTATCCTGGGCAGTAGGGTATGATTCTTCCTTAATCTACAAATATTCATATCCATCATAGATGAAATATTGTCCTGCGGACTTGAGGATGTAGATGTGAGTGAAGAAGGAAAGAGACAGACTTTCTCTTAAGAACTTCCAGCCAAAGAGAGGGGGAGAGAGGAAGCCTTTACAGAATTAAAGATGGTATATAACATATATAGATGTATCATAAGGATATGAGGAAAAGCAAATTATTTTGTTGCAGTGAAGGACAAAGTGTGTGAAAGGAAGTAGAAGAAATGATACTTCAAGTAGATACCACTGAGCACTATGACAGGATAGATATCATTTAACACATACAAAAAGGTGTGCAAGTCTGGGCTCACAATGACATTTGTTGTTTAGTTGTTCAGTTATGTCTGACTCTTTTGTGACCCTAGGGACTGTAGCCCACCAGGCTCCTCTGTTCATGGGATTTCCCAGGCCAGAATGCTGGAAACGGTTGCCATTTCCTACTCCAGGGAATATTCCTGACCTCAAGGACTGAACCCCAGTCTCCTACATTGGAGAGAATTCTTTACCACTGATTGCACAGAGAACAGGGCAGTGGCTCACTGAGCCACCCTGCACCATGAGGGAGAGTACTGTACTGCATGTCACTAGCCAGGGAAAAGATCAAAATTCAACATTTGAAGTACGATTTCTACTGAATGCGCATCAGTCTCAAATCACTGACATCATGCTCTGAATTACTTACCTGCAATGCAACCAATAAGAAGGTCAGCAAAGTAAGCAATGGGGGAAAAAGCACATATTATCATTCATAAATGATGGGTATGATTTCCTGGTGACAGGGTTTGTGGAGTTTGTGTAGCAGACGGAAGTGGAAGAGGAAAGCAAGGGGACAAGGCTAGGAAGATCTGTGCTTCCTGTCCAATCTTTATAAGAATGGATATATGCATAACTTTATAGAGAATGAATGATGAGGAGAAGAAGGAGGAGGAAGGGCAAGGGGAAGGACAGGAAGGAAAAGGAAGAAGAGTTGGGAAAGGAGAGGGGAGGAGGAGAAATGGGAAAGGGAAACAGAAACAGAGAAAAAGAAGGAGAAAGAAGAAGAAGGAGGAGGAAGAGTCAGTGAAGAAAAGGAGGAGGTGGAGGGAGGAGGGGGAGAGGCAGATCAGGAAAGACTGCAATGTGAAGGGTGTCAGAACTGAGCAGAGCTGGAAAGTGGAAGATCTGAAGGTAGAGGGGATATCACCACATCCTTGTTTAGGATTAGTTTACAGACTAGGTAGAGAATTTGAGAAAAACAAACATTTTACATTATTGCTGGCCCAGAGGCACAGAAGAAGGTCAATGAGGTAAAGACCCTCTATTGATATACATGTGACATTCAGTATAATTCAAATAAATTGAGTGCCCTTGATGGATCCCTTCTTTTTGCCAGAAACTAGGCTAGAGGTAAACAAAGTGGAACCATCAGTCCTCTTTCCCACCTTCAGGGAGGTTTTAGGCTAGTGGGAAAGAGACAACCTGTATTTAAATAGCCATATAGCAAGCGCTTTCAGGGGGGAATTGTGTGTGCATGCATGCTTGCTAAGTTGCTTCAGTCACGTCTGACTCTTTGAGACCTTGCGGACCATAGCCCACCAGACTCCTCTGTCCATGGAATTCTCCAGGCAAGGATACTGGAGTGGGCTGCCATTCCCTTCTCCAGAGGATCTTTCCGACCCAGGCATCAAACCTGGGTCTCCCTCATTTCAGGTAGATTCTTTTTACCATTTGAGCCATAGGGAAACTGTCAGAAGGGAAAGGCACAGGCAAAATATACACAAGAAAGGAACATGGTGCAGCTGAAGAAAAATGAACAGAGACGAGATGAAGTCATACCCATACAAGTAGTTTTCTCTGCACACCTAGCTGCTTACCTCATCTCTGTAAGCTTTAATTTGCTTGTATGCAAAATAAAAGCCTGGGACTTCATTACCTGGAGGCTCCTTGTGTGCTTAGTCACTCAGTTGTGTCTGACTCTGCAACCCCATAGACTGTAGCCCACCAGGCTCTTTTGTCCATGGGAATTCTCCAAGCAAGAATATTGGAGTGGGCTGCCATTTCCTTCTCTAGGGGATCTTCCCAATTAGGGCTAGAACCCAGGTCTCCCACATCACAAGCAGATTCTTTACCACCTGAGCGACCAGGGCAGCCACCAGGGAGGGTCCTTAGCAATTCTAAGTGTCTAAGCCATTGTTCTATAGTTGGCCAGGGTAAGATTTAAAGATTCCAGGCATTCAAGAGAAGAATTAGCAGCTGATAGGCCTCTTCAACATTTATTTCCTATTTATTTTATTATCAAAATAAAATAATTTGTTTCCTATTTATTTTATTATCAAACTTACATTAAAACAAGTTAAGCAATTGTTTGAAACAAAGCTTCATTACTCAGAAAGCAGCATTTCAGCTATGCTGAGATTAAAAGACTTTGGAAAGCTCAGAAAGTATAGCTTTCTCCACATTGTTTTTCCTCTTCTCTACAAAAACCTTTTGTGCAGGTTCAAGTGTAAGATTAGATGCCAATTTGATTCTTGGTGTTATGCAACAGTCTTTAACACAGAAGTGAGATATGCACTTATCTAGAGGGAATATTTTTGAAAGAAATGCTGCTTTGTTTTTCTAAATTATCCAGACCAGAAATAGCTGGCTGATGTGTTGATATGCAGATAAATTATTTAGCCAGCACTGCCTGAATATCTTTCCACCATCCTGGGAATATTGAATTTGAAAAAAAAAAAGAGAGAGAGAGAAACTTTATTTCCTAAAGAATAAACATCAGATGTTACATAGTCCCCTTAAGGAATAAGAAAATTAGATAAACTCCTCTTTTTTTTTCCCCTCACAAAATGAAATTCATTCTCTTCAAATACTGATAGAAAGTCCTCTCTAGATGGACCTGTTAGGATGTCAAAATGGAGGCCTTGAAAACTAAGTAAGTAAGTTACAGCCTTGCCTGGTTATGAGCAAAGCCAAGACTAATGTTCAATCACTTCCCAGCTAAAACTGATGAAATAACAATTAACTACGTGAAGGTGAGACTTCCAGTTGGCTCAGCAGTAAAGAACCCGACTGTCAATGCGGCAGACACAGGAGATGCGGATTTGATCCCTAGATGGGGAAGATGCCCTGAAGAAGGAGATGGCAACCCACTCCAGTGTTCTTGCCTGGGTAATCTCATGGACAGAGGAGCCTGGTGGGTGGCAGTCCACAGGGCCCCAAAGAGTTTGACAAGATTCACTGCACACATGCGTTCATGCGCGCACACACACACACACGTGAAAATGTAAAATACAATTTTCTTTTAAAGTCCTGCTGGCTACGTGGGTTGTTTTTTCTCTCCACTTGCCCTTCTAAATTCTCTAACTTTCCATTCACACATTGAAAGACTTTTCACTGGACTAACCACTCGAATTTAAATGAAAATTCCAGTCAGATATATGTGGTTTTGTTTTTGGAATATCCTTTCCTCTGACAGAATTTGTGTTTTCCAATTTCAAGACAAGTGGGTTCTGTGTTCAGTTTGCCAAATTATAAATCCTGAAGCTGAAACCATGTAACTCAAATCACGACTAGAACTCACAGTCTCACACTTGGTCTCAGGACATAATGAAGCTCAAGTTCTTGATGTCTCATTGCAGAAGGAATTCAATGAGAGACAAAGTGATAGGTAAGAAGTGGATTTATTTAGAGAGAAACACACCCCATAGAGAGAGTGTGGGCCATCTCAGAAGGTGAGAACAGCACCAGGGCATGGGGCTGTCAGTTTTTATAGGGGTAGGTATTTTCTTAAGCTAATGAGTGGGAGGAATATTCCATCTATTTTGGGGGAAGAGATGAGGATTTTCAGGAATTGGGTCACTGCCCAACTTTTGATGTGAGTGTTAGACAATAAAGAAGGCTGAGAGGTAAAGAATTAACACTTTCAAATTGTGGTCTTGAGAATCCCTTGGACAGCAAGGAGATCAAACCAGTCAATCCTAAAGGAAATCAACCCTAAATATTCACTGGAAGGAGTGATGCTAAAAGCTGAAGCTCCAATATTTTGCCCATCTGATGCAAAAAGCCAACACATTGGAAAAGACCCTGATGCCAGGAAAGATTGAGGGCTAGAGGAGAGAGAAGTGGATGACAGAGGATGAGATGTTTGGATAGCATCACTGACTCACGGGATGTGAGTCTGAGCAAACTCCAGGAGGTAGTGAAGGTTAGGGAACCTCAATGTGCTGCAGTCAATGGGGTTGAAAAAAGTCAGACACAACTTAGTGACTGATCAACAACAGCAACCAATTTTTGAACTTTATGGTTGGCCTTGGAGCTGTCAAGGGGTCTGTAGGTGTGTAATTTAGCTTGCCACTGTGTTACAATGAGCATATACTGAGGCTCAGGGTCTAATGGAAGTTGAATCATTTGCCATCTTGGATGTATTTGGTTCTCATTAGTTTATGTCCTGTTCTTGGGCTGTGTCATTCTTTTAAAGGTTGAGCCCTTCCCCCTTCAGTCCTATTTCAAAACCATGTTCTTGTCAATTAATGCCACCACTTTTCCATTGCCCCTCACTGGACCACTCGTCTTTTCTTTCCTTCTTTCCACACTTCCATCTACTTTGTTCACATTACTGTCAGCCTGAAAGTAAGACATCCCCTTCATATTCTGCCCCCAAATATGCAATTGCACTTATCTTTTTCTCAAGGTGATTGATGTAGAATACCACGAGCTGATGCTGGCTAAGAACATTTTTTCTTTAGAATGGGCTGCTGCTGCTCCGTGCTCAGTCGTACTTGACTCCGCAACCTCCATAGACTGTAGTCCACCAGGCTCCTCTTTCCAAGCAACCTTCCAGGTAAGAATACTGGAGTGGATAGTCATCTCCTACTCCAGGGGACTTTTCCCAACCAGGCGTCGAACCCGTGTCTCCTGTGTCTCCTGCATCAGCAGGTGGATTCTTTACCACTGAGTCACTGGAGACTATGCTATGTTAAAAACCAAGTTCGCACTTATAGCGTCCTTTGAGGCTGCTGCTCAAAGAAATGATTTCAGCTTTCACTGGCTTGCCACCTTGCTTGTCCTACTTTCCTCCATGGGAAGAGTAAGTCTTTCTACCTGTGACAAGGACAGCTGCTCTTTTTGCCCGTCAGTGTGTCCCTGCTGTGCATTTCTCTGGGCACTGCCAAGTTCTAGGCACCAAGGAGAAGTGGCCTGCAGCACCTGCCACATAGCTGCTAAAGCCCAGACGGGGCAATGTGTCTGCCTGCGGATCCTGCACCCACAAGTCCTTATGGCACGGAAAGACTGGGTCCAAAAGAGGCAAAATACATTTCATACCAACCCAGTGCACATCAATACCCTTCCCCAAACAGCGCAGAGGCACAGGACGAGAACATTTGCAATCACACAGCTTTACTGGAGGGAGGATTCCAGGTGGTGAGGGGAGATATGAGCCCTGAACAGACACAAGGTTAACCTTGCAGGTGGTCAGAGCAGGTGTGCACCCATGTGGTAAGATCTTAGGGGGCCTGGAAACATCTAAACACTAGTGCTAGATCTAAAAGCACTCTACATGAAATGTTAAAAATATCACCGATGGAGATTCAACCCTTTGCTGGGCTTCTGCTGCATGATGAAATACAAATACCTTCAGGAAGGGAGAGATTTTAAAATGTGCTCATCAATATCACTTTTGTGGAAAAGGGTTTATAGTTCCTCTTCTGAAATGTAGTCCATTGGGTCACAGAGAGTTGAACATGACCGAGCAACTAAACTTTCACTTGTGAAATGCAGTATGCTTTTCTTGGTGGTAGGTCAAAAAATATGTTTTCACCCAATAAAGGAGGAGAAAGAATGATAGGGGCATATGGATGTGAAGGGTAAGGTCACTGAAGAAAGCATTGGTGAACAACCTGGCACAAGGATAGTTCAGTGTAGGGAAGGATCCACCTGGCAGTGCATTCTCTGAGTTCTGGAATCTTCATCCTGTTCTTATTGTATTCAAGTTGCATTAAGAGCAAGCATATTGCTAAGGAACATGCCTTCCTTTTATTTTCCAGAGGGTATTACATCCCTCTAAATCCAAAGAAAACACCATAGTATAGTACATTTTACTTTCACATAGAATAACATTTCCATTTATATTTGAGGTTTTAAATAAATTTCTTAATACTGTGTATACTTTCTCAAGGCTCTTCATCTTGTTAATTATGCAGAATAATATGATTTGATCTTGAAAATGCAAACTCTAAGCATATGTCTTTGATATCTAGTGTTTACATGTTATGTATTTAAATTATAATTAGAAATTAATGAGTCAAATATACAGAGCATGCAGTACAAAAGAGAAACAAAATAGAAAAAGAAAATATGACTAAAATAGGGAAAGTTAGCACTCTTTTACTTAGATTCTTTTCTCTGGGCATGTGAGCAAGCATGCTACGTAGCTTCAGTTGTGTCCGACTCTTGGCAATCCCATGGACTATAGCCCACCAGATTCCTCTGTCCATGGGATTCTCCAGGCAAAAATACTGGAGTTAGTCACATGCCCTCCTCCAGGGGATCTTCCCGACTCAGGGATCAAACCCATGTCTCCTGCACTGGCAGGTGGGTTCTTTGCTACTAGTGCCATCTGGGTAGCTGGTATTGCAAAAACAAAACTTGGTTATTTTGTTAAATTATCAATTAATAATCTTATTGAATTTAATGATCGAATCCTTTCTTATTTTTTGAGTGACCAGATTCTATCAAAGTTAGAGAGTTTTCTAAGACAATTTTTACTCTCAGATTCAACCTCCATGATACTGTTTCCTGTTAAATTTTCTCTGTCTTATATAGTATATACATAGGTTATCACAGGTTTTGTTGCAGATTAATACCTTATGGGCAGTCTACAAGTAAATGAGTTAACAAATTGACTTTTTCTTTTTCTAAGAATTCACATTTTTCATTTAAGAAAAAAGAAAAGAAAAGATAGTGAGGCCAAGCCTCTAATTTCAGCTATAAAGCACTTTGCTATAACTGGTCTCTTGTTTTTTCTTTTAGGTAGCATAACAAGGGGTTGCAATTGATAAACTCTAGGTCCTTTTTCAGATCAAAGATTCTAGACTAAAAATGAGATGATTAATTCCTGGAACAATCTATCAGATTAGGAGTCTGAAACAGCCTATATTGTTATGTGACAGAAAGCTAAAAAATAATGATTTGAAAATAGGACAAAAGTTAATTTTATGCCGCAAAAATTAAATGCTATACAAATTATTAATTTTCTTGAAAATAGTGAATTAATATTTTTAAAATAGGAAAATGAGCCCTGTTTTCTTTTTATAGTTTCTATCTCTTTATTTATATTCACTATTTAGTGAGATAATGTTCTTCCGGTTTCTCTCAGTTCTTGATTCATGGATTAATTTGTTGCTTTGAATGTATTTAAGACAGTTGAATTAACATCTTTATCTAGTAAGTCCAATCTATGGGCTTCTTCAAGGATAGCTTCTGTTAATTTATTTTCTATGAATAGACCATATTTTGTTATTTCTTTACCTGCCTCATATGCTTTTCTGCTGCTGAAAATTGTATATTTTAATATTATAATACAATGTGGCAACTTTGGAAATCAGATTCTCCCCTTTGCTAAGGGCTTTTTATTTGACTGTTACAGTGGCCATTGTATATTTATTTAATAATCATTCTGATTGAATTTTGTAAAGTCTATATTCTCTGTTAAATGTATCCACTGAATTCTATATTTTATTGGCTTAGTGGTTAGTTAGTGATGGGACAGGGGTTTTAAAACCTGCCATAAAAAAGGAAAAATAATTCTCTTATTCTCCGCAGATGGCTTTGTGTATGTGAGGCACACATTCAACACTGGGCCAGGCAATTTACAGCTGTGTTACAGCTTTTGCTTTCTGCTTTCACCAAGTTTGAAGGTCAGCCAGATGTGAGCATTAAGGCTTTTTTAGATCTTCTCTGGGCATACGTCATGACTTCTAGATTCTAAGAAGTACGTCAGAACTTTTCACATACCTTTCCCTCTAAGCTTCTCATTCTCCAGCCTTACTTCCTAGGCATCCAGTTACTCTATTGTTCATCCCTGTTTTGTTTTGTTTTTTTTTTTTCCATAGCCCTAAACAGTAGAAACTAATACTTTTTCCTTTAAATGTTTTCAACAAATGCTTCATCTCAACACTGGGGGAGCTCAGAGTTAGGTGAGATGGCATCAATCCTTTGAGCCAGTACTGTTGAGAGCTCCCAGACAGCTTAAAACAAAGGATCACAGAATAAGGCTCACTGTGCCACATTCTGCTATTATGTGGTATGAGCATCCATGTTTACTCTGGGTTGTTGTTCAAGGCCAATTACAAATATTGGGATGAGGGATGTGGCCAGGGTGAGTTAAAATGCCACAAAACTATCTTATCAAGATTCAGCATCTTTTTATTTTCTTCCTAATTAAATATTTTCCTGGTTGCTGCAAACTTTTGGTTAATTTTCAAACTCCCCAAAAGTTTGATTCTAACAGTTTTTGCTGCTTATTCTCTGCTTGTGAAGGATTGCACTTTCCCCCCACTCTGCTATTTTTGCTGATGTCAATTTGATTTTGGACAAGCGTATAAAATTGTGTACGTACCATTATAGCATAAACGTGATAAAAGGAGTCAGAATCGGTGTGTCATTCCAACTCATTCCCTAATAATCCTAACATTCTCATAAAATATGGAGTAGCAAGAGTGCATAAGTGATAAGTATTAAAGAGCAAGGAAAAAAAAAAAGAGCAAACATCATAGTTTGGAAAATAGTGCCCAGGAGAATTATGTAAAGGTCACAGGATATGAATAAATATTAATGCACTTATCATGCAAAATTGGAAAAAATGTGCTGTTACAACTGAAATATTATTCAAAGACAAGCATTGTAATTAAGGGTTTCCTTTTCCCATGGCGATGGTAGAGAAATGCAGGTTTATTCTCAGCCTTTAGCCAGTTCATAATCATTTTAAAAATTCAAATGTAATTCTTGTTGCAATAATGCTTAAAGACAGAATGAATAAGTAGTTAATTCCTCAAAAGCATGGCATTCAATCTGCTAAACATTCATATTCCCCATCTAGCATGTTCAGGAATGCTGTAGTATCAGTTCACAGTTTTAATCCTCAGAAATTTACAGCTAACTGAAAACACTATTGGCTCATCTTCTTTTGGGGACACCAGACATTTTTGGATGATTTATCTCTGGTACTCAGATGGTAAAGAATCTGTCTGTAATGCAGGAGATCCAGGTTCAATCCCTGGGTCAGGAAGATCCCATGGAGAAGGGAATGGCTGCCCACTCCAGTATTCTTGACTGGACAATCCCGTGAACAGAGGAGCCTGAGGCTGCAGCCCATGGGGTCACAAAGAGTTGGACGCGTCTGATCAACTAACACTTTCACTTTCCATAGACAGCTAGCATCTATATTTGGGTCAAAATGTTCTTCTCTGTCCGCTTCAGACTTCCTTTGTATTATCCAATTAATCAGAATAGTTTTTGTGGACTACCTTGCATTTGAGACCTAGGATCAGTGTAGCTTCATCACACCTACTCTGTTTAGCTTCTACTTCAATGATATTTCGGCTTCCTTGTGGCTCAGACAGTAAAGAATCTGCTTGTGAATGAAGGGAATTTGGGTTCGATCCCTGGGTTGGAAAGATTCCTTGAAGAAGGGCATGGCAACCTACCCCAGTATTCTTGCCTGGAGAATCCCATGGGCAGAGAGAGTATCCTGACGGGATATGGTCCATGGGGTTACAAAGAATTGAACACAGCTGAATGACTCACACACACACACACACATACACACACACTGATAATTGCTCCATGTCACTACAATATATAAATGTTAGCAAACATTTAGAGGGGCAAGTTGGTTCTGAACCCCATGTCAGACAGAGGGATGATTGTCTTCAGGGTTAGTCTCCCAAAGGGCTTCCTAAAATAAAATTTGATTCCAAACCAAACAGATCTTAACTCTGACATGTTTTCTCTGGTTTCCTTTGTATTTTAAATCTTGCTCAAAATTGCAAAATTATGTATTAAAATAAATACACTGAGGTTATAAGGAATAAAACAGGAAATGAATCTATAACTTTTACTGCTTTCCTTTGCCAAACAACAGAAACTTTTTAAGGATGGTGTAGTTAACTTTGATTTTCTTTAGTTATCAAAAAATGTCAAGAATAAATGGAAGATTCAGAAAGATCATTATCTGATTGGGTTAAAATTTTTTAATTGCTTACTTTTCCATTGATAGACAAGCAGAACCTCAAAATAATGCACATGTAGTGTTTTTAAAAATTTTCAATTTTGTTAAGTAAAATGCCAAAGCAAATTAGGTCATGGATTAAAAAGCATTAAGAAGTACATATTAATATTCATATCAAAGAGTACCCTGCCATGAGAAATATAAATATATAATAGTACTTACATAAAATATTTCTTCAACAATAAAAATGATGACAAACATTAGCAGCAGATGAACTGAGATATTTAGCTCTGACAGTAAAAAAGGCTCAATTTCTTTATACTTACTCGAAATATGAAATTTTTTACTGTTTGATGGTACAAAGTCTTGCTTTCTTTATATCCTCCACATAAGTATGCACACTATCTGATAAATAATGGCTTCTCAGTAAAGACTTATTGAAATAAGCTAAATCAGATTGAAGTCACATAATAACTATTTCTTATTATTATCATTTTGGCCAGTATGAAAGGCGACAAAGTAGCTGAAGAAATCTTTATGAGGAGATTATTTTCAGTTTAAACCAGAAGAAAGTGTTTCAGAGGTGCTCCTATACACTATGAAGTATACTCAGGATTGTCAAGAGGGTATAGTTGCAAGTCCCTGGAGGAGGGAATGGCAACCCACTCTAGTATTCTTGCCTGGAGAATCCCGTGGACAGAGGAGCCTAGCCAGCTGTAGTACATGGGGCCACAAATAGAAACGACTGAAGCGACACAGCATGCATATTTGCAAGCATGGAACTGCTTATTTACCACATCATGAGACATCTTGCTTCGTGCCTTTGCTCACAGACTTCTTTTTAATTTTTTTATGTGAATCATTTTAAAAGTCTTTATTGAATTTGTAACAGTATTGTTTCTGTTTTCAGTTTTGGTTTCTTGGCCTCAAGGCATGTGGGATCTCAGCTTCCCAACCAGGCATTGAACCCACACCCCCTGCACTGGAAGACAAAGTCTTAAACCCTGGACCACCAGGGAAGTCCCTTAGAGATGCCTTTTGACCAGAAAGTGTTTTCCTCAGTTCTTTGCCTGGTTAGTTGCTCTTTCTTCAAGATTCAGTTCAATGTTCACTTCCTTTCAGAAACCTCGCCTTATTGTTCAGGCTGAGTTGGGTCCTCTTCATTTGTACTCTTGTTTTTGTCTCTTCTTCCCTGGTGACTCAGTAGTAAAGAACCCACCTGACAATGCAGGAGACACAGATTCAGTCCCTGGGTTGGAAAGATCCCCTGGAGGAGGGAAAGGCAACCCACTCCAGTATCCTTGCCTGGAGAATCCCATGGACAGAGGAGCCTGGTCGGCTACAGTCTACAAGGTTGCAAAGAGTCGGAGACAATTTAGCAACTAAATAGCAACAACCAGTAGCTTGGAAGTGATTTAAGATAAGCAATGGTGTACTAATAATTTTTTCTTTTCTTTCTTTTTTTTTAATTTTACTTTACAATACTGTATTGATTTTGCCATACATTGACATGAATCTCTCTCCTGATCCTTGAAATATCATGGACCCTGTATTACTATTTAAAAAAAAAAAATTTGAAAGAATTATGCTTAAACAAAAAATTACAATCCTATTTGGTTAACAGTAATTTTCATATTTAAACCTGATAATATGTGTAAAGAAAAAAAAGCAAAATTGCTTCTTATGTAAAATACAGTTATTTATCTATCAGTAGGACATGTGTACCCACTCCAGTGTTCTTGCCTGGAGAATCCCAGGGATCGGGGAGCCTGGTGGGATGCTGTCTATGGGGTCGCACACAGTCTGCCACGACTGAAGCGACGCAGCGGCAGCAGCAGCAGGACACGTGTTACCTCCCGAAAACTCCAGGAAGAGTTTGAGCCAAGCCAGTGTTTGAGCCAGGAATCAAGATGGGTCTGATAACCTATATAGGCTTGCTTCTGCCAGGTGACGCTAGTGGTAAAGAACCTGCCTGGCAATGCAGGAAACAGGAGTTTGATCCCTGGGTCAGGAAGATCCCCTGGAGGAGGGCATGGCAATCCACTCCAGTATTCTTGCCTGGAGAATCTCATGGACAGAGGAACCTGGCAGGCTACAATCCATGGGGTCGCAGAGAGTCAGACACAACTGAGTGACTGAGCACACAAGACATTTGTTATTGTTTTGAGCTTTGTGTCACTTCAAGTTACATCCAGGGACGTCTCTAGAGGTCCAATGGCTAAAACTTCATGAGCCCAATGCGAGGTGACTTGGTTCAGTTCCTGGTCAGGGAACTAGTTCCCACATGCCAAAACTGAAAGGGCCCGAGTGCTACGACTAAGATTTGGAGCTGACAAATAAATAAATACCAAACAAACAAAAAACAAAAAGTCCTAAACATCTAGTCCATAAATGGGTGTTGGGTGAGGTGGAGTAAATTTAGCACTTATTTGTGCTCAGGGAAAATACCCCCAGATTACAAAGAAAACATAAAATAGATATGCATGTTTGATAGTCAATAAAACTAAGAGACAACTAACTTTTGAAACACAAAATCAGAATGAGGAGTCCCCAGACAATGAAAATCAAATAAGCATTTAAAAGAATAAAGTGTAGACACCCACTCTAGCAGATATGGAAAAAGCTGGCATAGCATACTTCTTCAGGGTGATACCCAAACCCAGAAATCTCATATCTGGACTTGGTTTGTTTCTGAGGAAATTAAGGATCACCTGTGCTTAGTTCCTCAGTCGTATCTGACTCTTTGTGACCCCGCCAGACTCCTGTGTCCATGGGGATTCTCCAGGCAAAAATACTGGAGTGGGTTGCCATGGCCTCCTCCAGGGGATCTTTCCAACCCAGGGATTGAACCCAGGTCTCCTGCACTGCAGGCATTCTTTACTGTCTGAGCCACCAGAGGAGCCCAAGGATCACCTAGACAGGCCATGTTTGCAGAAAACCATCCGTTACATGGAATAGGCTGAGTAATCTCCACATTGTGAGAAGCCCAACAATGCCAAATTTGGGGCAAGTGTGAAGTAAAGACTGAAAAAAGAAAAATTAAACCATTATTCTATGACATGAGAAGAATCTCTGCTAGCCTGAAATATGGACCTGGCTTTCTCTGACACAAAAAAATCTAAAAATAGCTGCTCAGAAAGAAATTCCATTCCTCAAGACAGGAATGTAGAAAAGAGAATGGGATTTATAGAAAAATAACACACACACATGCAGCCAGAGGCAAGGAAAGAAAACAAATGGCAAATGAAGAAAATGTAATGGAAAAAAAAGTCTTGCATTAAAACATATGAAAATTGTGATCAAACATTTTCCCAAGAACTGAAAACACTTAGAGTAAGTAGGCTTATGATGGGAAAGCAATAAATAGAGATAAAAGACCTCAGGAATAAAATGGCAATGAGAATACTATAAAATATTTATTAGCAGAGGTCAAGGAAGAAGTAAAAGGAAAATAAATTAATGTAGAACTTAACAGCCTTTATATACATAAGCATCCATTTTGAAGAGATAATGGAAGAAGAGTCGACAATTTCAGTGATAGCAACATGCATGAAATATTTAGGACAAAACGTACAAAGAAATAGTTGTGATTCTTTAAAAAAAACTCCATAAAATATTACTACAGGGCCCAAAAGGAGAATTATACAAATGAAAAGTCATATTTTTGAAATACTAACATATAGCATACATTGACATATAGATATCAATTCTAAGTTGATAAAAGAAAAACTGTACTTTTCAAATGAAGAAGCTAGCTCTTAAATTCATACAGAAACCTCTAACCGTCACTAGTAACCAAAATACTGAAGAGTCATGAGAAATGACCCTGCTAGATATCAAAATGTATTATAAAGTGATGACAATTAAAATAGTTTTGCACTGGCACATGAATATATAAATCAATAGAACAGAATAAAAATATACTAATAATTCAAACATATAAAAACATTATGATATAATCACTATTTCAAAACAGGAAAGCAATATTATTTTTCAAATAGTAGTAAGACAACAGAAGAGGATAGCTACTTGGAAATGCAAACAAACAAAAAATCTGGAACTTTTTATTCAGAAATGAATCTTAGATTGATCAAATGTAAAAATGCAACCAGAAATTATTTTTTAAAAGACCAGATTTTTTAAATTCCAGGAAAGCTAAGGCTTTTCTAAGTATGCAGTAAGTCCTCAAAGTCATTAAAAGAGAGGGTTGATTCAATCAGTTTCTTAAAAATAATTCTTTACTGATTCAAAATAAATAAAATCAAAAGCTGATCTAAGCAGGAAGAATTAAAATTTATAAAACATCAAAGGGCTAGCCCTTATATGGAAAATTTTCCTACAAAGCCATAGTTAAAAGTCCAACAATACAATTAAAAAATGCAAAAGATAAGAAAAACAGTTCATGTAAAAGTAAAAATGCTTAAATAAATATTCAGACTGACCCTGCAATAAGATACTGTCTTCATCTCTTCAATTGGCAAAGACCCAAATGCACATGGACGAGGTCCGATGATGTACTGTCAGCCGTGGTTTGGGAAAAGCAGACACCCTCACACACTGATGATGGAATGTAAATTAATATCACCCTCCATAGAGGCAATTTGGAAATAAAATTTTAAAACTCAGATATTTTTAGACTTGGTGATCATACTTCTAGAAATTTGTTCAATTGAAACTCACATAGTGCAACCTGACATATAAGATATTATTGTGGCAAATGATTTGCAGTAACCGAACTGGGTAATTTAACAAAAGATTGGTCAAGGAAGTTTTTTACACCATATATTAGAAAATATTCAGCCATTTAGAAAAAGAATAAAGCAGTATTATAAACTGATAGAAAAGGCTGCAAAATTAAGTGGGAAAAAAAACCAAGATGTTAAACAATGTATTTAGTAAGCTAAAAATTTCATTAAAAAGGAAAAAATGTGTATATTCTATAATTACTCATATTTACATAGAATATTTCTGAGCGAATACTCAAGGATGCAATAGCAACAGTTATTTTTAGAGAAAGAAACATGAAGGCTGGGAGACAGTGTCATGAAAGAAATCTTCACAGACTATTTTGGTGGTTTCAAATTTTATACCACAGGTTTATTCATTTATTTTAAAGAAAGAAAAGGATGGTGTTGAGCTTTGACTTTGGGTCAAGTACTTAACTTTTCTGTGACCTATTTTCCTCTTCTGTAAAATGGGAATAAAGTTTCTGTCTAGGCTATAAGGCTGTTATAAAGTCTTGACTCATTAATATATGTAAGGCAACTAGAGTACTTAACATAGGAAAGTGCTTTATCAATTAACATTTTCTCATTAAAATAAAAGGGTAACACACACAAAAACAGATGTACTGGGTATCAGTAACACGCAGAGCTGACTAGACCTAAGTGCTGAGACAGTTTAGAAAAAGACATCATGACAAAGTTGGATTCAAACTGGGGCTGAGCTTTTGTGATAGCAGTCACTGAGCTTCTTAGAGAGAGAATGCAGGTACCTATCAGTTTAGTTTTCACCAATCTGATCCTACAGGTGCCATCCGAAAGGATCTGGACATACACAATGACCACCACCAACATCACCACCAACCTCATCCCTACCACTGCCACCACCACCACTACAATGTGTGAATGTAATATAGGGAGAAAAAATACTAGCTGAGAAGCAGAAAAACGCACAAGGTCACCTAGCTCTGATGACCTTCAGAATGCATAAACCAGGTAGAGTTGAAGAAGACAAAGCACAGACAGGGTTCCAGGAGAGAGATCCCATTTTCAGAGGGGCAGAGACCAGTGGGAGAGAAATTTCTGTCCAGGAAACAGAAATAGAAGCTTCCTGAACTCAGCCTCTAGTGTCAGCAGTTTTTCACTGAGCTGAGTCACATCCACTGAGCCAGTTCTTGGCTGAGCTCTGATAAAAAAAAGAATTGGACGTCCTGGGCCAAACAGAGTTGTCTCTCTCTGATATTAGGGTTTTGTATCCTTTATGTGTCCTCCTCAAAGAACTTTACTGCTACTGCCTTAGTGAGTGGGTGCATGTCCAGTGGCCCCCTTCTCTTTGCGACCCTATGGACTATAGCCCGCCAGGCTCCTCTGTCCATGGGATTCTTCAGGCAAGAAGACTGGAATGGATTGTCAAGCCCTCCTACAGGGGATCTTCCCAACCCAGGGATAGAGATGGTGTCTCCTGCACCTCCTGCATTGCAGGCAGTTTCTTTTCCCACTGAGCCACCTGGGAAGCCTTGCTACCTTAGTGTATTTGCCTAACTGGTGAGCAGCCATGGTGAGGTCACACTGAGAAATTTAGGGAGAGTTTAGGTTTATTTTGGTATATCCAGAGACAACTGTAACTGTGTGATGTGCTTCTCTGAGAAGGTAAATTCAACAGGATCCATTATTCAATTATACAGTTCAAATTGGAAGCAAGTTTTCATCTTTGGGCAATAAAAAAAATAACTTCTGAATCTTCCATGCATGTACAAATTCAACTAAGATTTGTGGGATAACTTGTATGAACGAGACACACCACGCAGTGCTTTCTCACCATGTACTCTCTTTCTGGAAACAGAAGGCAGAGGATGGGGCTAAATACAGCTTGGTGGTCTTGTTCTGAGCTTAATTTTAGGCTGCTCCCCAAATTCTCTTTAATGCCTTTCTATGCTATCCTTCAAAAGGATGAACTCTCAACACTCTCTCTTTGTATTCTATCAGTTTCCATCTTTGACACATTTTATTCACACTCGCGTGGAGTGGGTTTGGGTTCGGTGGGGCTTTTTGTTTTTTCCTCCTGGATTTCTCTCTTAATGTTTTTTTTATCCTGCTTCTTTGAAATAGGAAAAAAAAAAGTTTGCCTTGGTCTTCATTTCTACCCTAGCCTTTCTGGTTACCTTATCTTAAATCAAAGTTGTTGATCACCTATCCTAAAATAATCTCCTTTTATTAACAGAGGCAGAGACAAATAGACATCTGTGACTACTAGGGGGAAATGGAATTTCTTGTAAGAATGAAAAGAGCCATTCAGACATTCTTAGCATCTCATAGTAAGAAAATAAGTTTTCATCTTTAAACTTCCAGCCAACAATGTACTCTGTTTCATTCACCTCCCTTAAAAGAAAATCTGCTTTACTATTGAGCAAATATCTAAGCCAGAAAATTGATACTCTTAGTTTTTAATCAGTGAGGGGTTTTGTTTTTGTTTTTGGTGTTCTTTTGGGGGGTGGGTGTGTGATTTTTGGAGATCTATAAAGACAGCTATAGGATTGTTATAGAAATTGCTGTTCAAAGCTTTCTTAATCTGGAAAGAAGTGGTTATGAATGAGGATGTACAAGTCACTATCAATTTTCTTCAAGCTGGTCCAAGTCTGTTTATCCTTTTGCTGTATGTGATGACACGCATTGCAGTCTATGTGAAAATGTCCCAGCCACCAGTAAGAAAAGCTTAATAATGTATTTGCAGTCCATCTTCCTCCAGACAAGTGCATGCCATCTATTTGCTGGGTTGTGTAACCAGCTCTCAGATGGGGCACATGGTTGGCTGCAAATGGTTCTGTCTGACATCTTTCTGTTCCTCCTTGTATTGATATTTAGCCCCTGAAAGCCTGGTCTGCATTTTCAAAACATACCAGAAGTGAGGAATCAGTTGTGTGGTGTTGGGAGGAAAATGTCATGACCTTGATTATAACTGTCATTTCTGAAGGGGAAATTATAGACATGAAATTCTTCAGGGTCAGAATCAGCACAGAGCACATCTAACTTAAAAGGGCATTTTCTGGTAGGTCTGTGGGTAAGTTTAAACCTAAACTGCAAGGGAACCCTGCAGGCATTCTTTGTGCCCTGGTCAAAGCTCTTTGCTTCTGCACTAGGATCATATACCAGAAGATCCCTGCCTTGAATAAGGAGGAAGATGTATTCATAAGAGTCTAAATTAACCTGACCTTGAAAAAAAAATTAAGAAAACGATTGAATTTACAGGTTTCCTTTCATTCTGAATTATTTATTTATTTATTACTAACTCTACTCTCATTTACAAACATCTTGAAACTTACTAATGTGATGATCTTTTGCTCTAGAATGGAATGCAAGCAAATCTAATGTGGAAAATGTACCCATTAGATATCAATTTGGAAGCCACCCAAATAACCTCCTACAAAGCCTCTATAAAGGGTTTCCCAAGTGGCGCTAGTGGTAAAGAATTCGTCTGCCAATGCAGGAGATGCAAGAGACCTGGGTTCAATCCCTAGGTTGAAAGATCCCCTGGAGGAGGGCATGGCAATCCACTCCAGTATTCTTGCTGGAAAATTCCATGGACAGAGGAACAGTCCATGGGGTTGCAAAGAGTTGCATGTGACTGAGTGCACACACACACACATACACACACACACACACACACACACACACACACACACACAGTCTCTTTACTCTAGTTTCAGGGCACAGACTCCAAGGGCAACATCACAGAAAGGCACTAATGTGCTTCTATGTTCTGCTGTCCTCAGCTTCACCTTCCTTCTGTCTTCCTGAAACACTAAACTCCAAAAGGCTAAGAGCATGGGACAGACACCTCTCTGTGAGAACACCAACTGAGCCTCTGGAAAATAAAAACCAGTAGGAAACAAAAAGAATTGCCTAAGCATAGAACATTATTTCATAGAATGTTCTGATTAGTATCACTCTGGTTTTATCCAGACTCTTAGCTGCTGCTTATTTCCATGGCTCACAGGAATGATTTGGCAGAATAAAATTACATTCTCTACCCCACCTATTTTCTGCAGGGATTTCACACATTGACTAAACATAATATCATGCCACACTAAGAACCTTGAGGTTTGAAATTTCTCTCCAGGGTCTGTGAAGAATACTTAAAAACCAAGGGGGCAGTGATTTTTTTGAGCTGAAACTTTGTCTTAGCACTTTCATAGTCAATTTTAGGAAATCTCAGAATTATGTTTTCATACACAGGATCACCACATGTAGTCACCTTGGGATGACATCTAAACATTGTTTAGAGACAGAAATGCCTTCAACATGGCAGGACCTGTGGCCCTTGGGGTCAGCTGTGCAACCTATGTAGGGATTTTCCTTCTACTATCTCTCATGCATGTGTGCTAAGTCGCTTCAGTCATGTATGACTCTTTTCAATCCAGTGGACAGTAGCCCACCAGTCTCCTCTGTCCATTGGATTATCCAGGCAAGAATACTGGAGTGGGTTGCCATGCCCTCCTCCAGGGGATCTTCCCAACCCAGGGATAGAACCTGAGTCTGTTAGGTCTCCCACATTGGCAGGTGGGTTCTTTAGCACTAGTGCTACCTGGGAAGCCCTTACTATTTGGTACCATGAATTTATATTCTACATGGCATTGGGTTCTTCTTCTTGGTTGTCATATGAAAAGGGAATTATTTAACTTTAGCATTCTGAAAGACTCATGGTCCTTTTTTGGCAAGGCACTACCTCTGAACTAAGATAGAGGTTTTTCTTCTTGTCTACACCACTTGAATTGTGGATGGGAGCCCCATGGAGTGTGTTCAGAAAGCATAGAGCCATCCTATATCTATTCATGAGGGAAAACTATTCTAACCCAATTGCATCCTTTACAGGAAGGGTTGTGAGAGCACAGGCAGAACACACATCATGAAGGCACATATTGGTCACATAGTGCTGCTGTCAGCAAAGACCTTAATGGGCTTAGAGAAGGATATGGATGCTGCAGAAAATGCTATCCATCAACTATGGCAACAGTAAAGTACCAAAGAGAAAGAGAATGAAAAGGTGGAAGAGAAAGAGAATGAAAAGGTGGAAGAGAAAGAGAATGAAAAGGTGGAAGAGAAAGAGAATGGGAGTCAGTTCAGAAGACAAGGATAATAAAAGTGAACTGTTTCAGTTTGGGAAGTGAAAAATAATACTTACATAAAAGTGAAAGTGTTAGTTGCTCAGTCATGTCTGACTCTTTGCAACTCTATGAACTGTAGCCCACCGGGCTCCTCTGTCCATGGGATTCTCCAGGCAAGAGCACTGCAATGGGTAGCCATTCTCCAGGGATCTCCCTGACCCAGAGATTGAACCAGAGTCTCCTGCATTGCAGGCAAATTCTTAACCATCTCAACTAGTAGGGAAGCCACCCCTTTACAGAAGGCCCCCAAATTACATCCTAATAATTTTACATAAGTCTCCCTCCAAAAATACCTACATAAGCCCCTCCCTCCCAAAAAAATTCTCAATGGAAATGTCAAAATTGTTCAAGGTCAGAGATTTTATCTTCAGTTCAGTTCAGTTCAGTTCAGTTCAGTTGCTCAGTCATGTCCGACTCTTTGCGACCCCATGGACTGCAGCACACCAGGCTTCCCTGTCCATCACCAACCCCTTGAGTTTACTCAAACTCATGCCCATTGAGTCGGTGATGCCATCCAGCCATCTCATCGTCTGTCATCCCCTTCTCCTCCCGCCTTCAATCTTTCCCAACATCAGGGTCTTTTCCAATGAGTCAGCTCTTCTCATCAGATGGCCAAAGTATTGGAGTTTCAGCTTCAGCATCAGCCCTTCCAATGAATATTCAGGACTTATTTCCTTTAGGATGGACTGGTTGAATCTTCTTGCTATCCAAGGGACTTTCAAGAGTCTTCTCCAACACCACAGTCCAAAAGCATCAATTCTTCATCTCTCAGATTTCTTTATAGACCAACTCTCACATCCATACAAGACTACTGGAAAAACCATAGCTTTGACTGGATGGACCTTTGTTGGCAAAGTAATGTCTCTGTTTTTTAATATGCTTTTCTTCCAAGGAACAAGCATCTTTTAATTTCATGGCTGCAGTCACATTCTGCAGTGATTTTGGAGCCCCCCAAAATAAAGTCAGCCACTGTGTCCATTGTTTCCCCACCTATTTGCCATGAAGTGATGGGACAAGAAGCCATGATCTTCATTTTCTGAATGTGAAAATATTGACTTTTTCACTCTCCACTTTCACTTTCATCAAGAGGCTCTTTAGTTCTTCTCCACTTGCTGCCATAAGTGTGATGTCATCTGCATATCTGAGGTTACTGATATTTCTCCCGGCAATCTTGATTCCAGCTTGTGTCATTCAGCCTGGCGTTTTGCATGATGTACTCTGCATAGAAGTTAAATAAGCAGGGTGACAATATACAGCCTTGGCATACTCCTTCAGTCTGTTGTTCCATGTCCAGTTCTAACTGTTGCCTCTTGACCTGCATACAGATTTATCAGGAGACAGGTCAGGTGGTCTGATATTCCCATCTCTTGAAGAATTTTCCACAGTTTGTTGTGATCCACACAGTCAAAGGCTTTGGTATAGTCAATAAAGCAGAAGTAGACTTTTTTGGAACTCTCTTGCTCTTTTGATCCAGAGGATGTTGGCAATGTGATCTCTGGTTCTTCTGCCTTTACTAAATCCAGCTTGAACATCTGGAACTTCATAGTTCACATACTGCTGAAGCCTTGCTTGGAGAATTTTGAGCATTTCTTTGCTAGAGTGAGATGAGTGCAATTGTGTGGTACTTTGAACATTCTTTGGCATTGTCTTTCTCTGGGACTGGAATGAAAACTGATCTTTTCCAGTCCTGTGGCTACTGCTGAGTTTTCCAAATTTGCTGGCATATTGAGTGCAGCACTTTCATAGCATCATCGTTTAGGATTTCAAATAGCTCAGCTGGAATTCCATCACCACCACTAGTTTTGTTCATAGTGATGCTTCCTAAGGCCCACTTGACTTCACATTCCAGGATGTCTGGCTCAAGGTGAGTGATCACACCATCATGATTATATGGGTAGAAGCACAAGCTGGAATCAAGATTGCCGGGAGAAATATCAATAACCTCAGATATGCAGATGACACCACCCTTATGGCAGAAAGCAGGAACTCAAAAGCCTCTTAATGAAAGTGAAAGAGGAGAGTGAAAAAGTTGGCTTAAAGCTCAACGTTCAGAAAATGAAGAGCATGGCATCTGGTCCCATCACTTCATGGCAAATAGATGGGGAAACAGTGGAAATAGTGTCAGACGTTATTTTGGGGGGCTCCAAAATGATGGCAGATGGTGATTGCAGCCATGAAGTTAAAAGACACTTACTCCTTGGAAGGAAAGTTATGAACAACCTAGACAGCATATTCAAAAGCAGAGACATTACTTTGCCAACAAAGGTCCGTCTAGTTAAGGCTATGGTTTTTCCAGTGGTCATGTATGAATGTGAGAGTTGGACTGTGAAGAAAGCTGAACACCGAAGAATTGATGCTTCTGAACTGTGGTGTTGGAGAAGACTCTTGAGAGTCCCTTGAACTGCAAGGAGATTCAACCAGTCCATTCTAAAGGAAATCAGTCCTAGGTGTTCTTTGGAAAGACTGATGCTGAAGCTGAAACTCCAATACTTGGCCACCTCATGCGAAGATTTGACTCATTGGAAAAGACTGTGATGCTGGGAGGGATTGTGGGCAGGAGGGGGTTGGGGGACGACAGAGGATGAGATGGCTGGATGGAGCCACCGACTCGATGGACGTGAGTTTGAGTAAACTCCGGGAGTTTGTGATGGACAAGGAGGCCTGGCGTGCTGCAAATCATGGGGTCGCAAAGAGTTGAACACGACTGAGTGACTGAACTGAACTGAAAGATTTTTTTGTATAGTTTTTCTGTGTATTCTTGCCACCTCTTAATATCTTCTGCTTCTGTTAGGTCCATAGCATTTCTGTTCTTTATTGTGCCCATCTTTGCATGAAATATTCCTTTGGTATCTCTAATTTTCTTGAAGTGATCTCTAGTCTTTCCCATTCTATTGTTTTCCTCTATTTCTTTGCACTGATCACTGAGGAAGGCTTGCTTATCTCTCCTTGATATTCTTTGGAACTCTGCATTCAAATAGATATATCTTTCCTTTTCTTGAATTTTACATTTGAATAATTGTACCATTGAGTCAATTCTTATGTTTAATGAAATTGAGTTACTGAATGGGGGTGACATCTTGAGATATTCAAGAGTAGGAAGGAACACAAATGAAGAGACAATTTTCTCACATTCTTATTTTGAAGCACACTATTCAGCAACAGGAGGGTTGTGAACTTGTTTGACAATTACATTCAGCAGGTATATCAATATAAAGTATTTAACAACTACTCCTTGTTGAGAGATGCTCTCTGAAACCATGTGCAGGGGTAGTTAGAGGCTACTCATCTACCTCAGGCTTCCCAGTTTGCACTAGTGGTAAATAATCCACCTGTCCAGTGCAGGAGACATAAGAGACGTGGTTTCCATCCCTGTGCTGGGACGATCCCCTGGAGGTGAGCACAGCAATCTACTCCTGTGTTCTGGCCTAGGGAATCCCATGGACAGAGGAGTGTGGCAGACTATAGTCCATGGGGTCACAAAACAGTCAGATATGACTGAAGCAACCAAGCACGCACACACATCTACCTCACATAAATAAATGTATTATGCCAATGGGACAGAAAAAAATTATAAGAAATCATTTCTCAGCATGAGCTTTGAAAGTAACACTAGCATGATCTTCACTCATGAAAACTACTTAGAAAACTTCCCTTCAAAACAAACCTTACTGAAGAACTAAATATAATGTATCCATTGCTTGACTAAGAGAAAAAAACTGATACCTTAGGGTCCTTAGGTCTGGAATTTCCTTCATCATTAACACTGATTCGTTTTGCTTTCACATTTAGTGCTGAAAAACCTGGGGTTAATTACTAGATTATTCTCATTTACATCAAAGATGTTTCATTGCTCCTAGGGCTTTAGAACTTAAGATAGTCATTTGAGAGGAATAGGTAATAGGAATTAAAATGAATAAAATAATGTTTTCAAACATCTTCTTTATGTAATTCATTAGTTTAAAAATGTGTTGTTTGAATTGAATCAATATATTGAAATTGAGAAAGATGAGATGGACAGAAAGTATAACTACCAATATTGTAGGAAATGTTATAGGTCAAAGAGAAATCCTTGCTTCAAAGAAATTTTCAGTATCAAAAAAAAAAAAAACCAATTAGGGCAATTAAATGTGTAATTTGAAAGGTCAAAATATTTTCAGGTTTAGCGTTCTTGTTCATCATTATTCTCACACACAAAAACTTAACTATTGCTAATCTTCTCTCTTTTGCAACCAATCCAGCAAATTGTTTTATATAAATACCCCTGGGTCAGGAAGATCCCCTGGAGGAAGGCATGGCAACCCACTCCAGTACTCTTGCCTGGAGAATCCCATGGACAGAGGAGCCTTGTGGGCTATAGGCACAGTCTATAGCATAGCAAATAGTCAGACAAGACTGAAGCAACTTAGCACACACACAAACATATTTCTAAATATAATTATATATTGTTATATGCACATACATATGCATACATATATTTGTCAGAAACTACAGCTCACATGCTTTCTTAGTATATGATGAAATACATTCGACTATTTTTGTCTTTTTGAAAATGCATATCAAAGCTCCACAAGTGTACAGACTATGTTTATTTTTTTCCGTCTTGTTTGTTCATTGGTTGGCATGTAACAGGAACAAATTTTGTTAAAGAAATTACTGCAGTGACCATTTCATGATGATTAAATTCTCCAGAGAAGAAGGCACATTTTAAAGGTATCATTTTTCAAATGAGTCTCTTCATCTGGAACTGTGAATCTAGTGATCCAAGTAGTTCCATGTTTCTTTTCTAGAAGTTGTTTTGCCAGTGAATACCACTGTAATTTGAACAGTTTCTTTCTTTGTAGTGTACTTCAGTGCAACCACTGTGAGTGGACAATTCTCTCACTAATAAGTTGTCTCCTTCGGGGGTTTTCAAAATATCATCTCATTCACACATTTAAAAATGTTAGGGTTGCCATTCTCTTCCTCTAATAAATTATTCATGCTGGAGTCAAAAAATATGATATATTACATTGAAATCTAGCTTGAAATAATTTAAGTGATAAAGAGACTGTAAGATAATATTTAGTTAATTTTGACAACAGTTTATTATAATCATAAGTGAAAACTGTTTTAGAACTAGACAAAATTAACTCGATTAAGGGCATCTACCATAGATTTACAAATTCTTATGCAACTGGAGTGTCAGCATATTTGAATCTGATAACCACAGAAATATGCCAAAGGATAGAGGGATCCCAGATGTTTTATTAGACAGAATGGGGGCTTAAGTGCTTTAAATACTGCCTTGTGCATTTTTACATGTCTATATTAATATTAGAATATTAATACTTCTATCCTAACGCATTCCCCCATGGCACATCAAATTTACCTAGTAGGTAGGTTGATTCCATACATAATCATGTGTGTGGATAATGGATCATGTATTTCAACCTGCCTCTGAATTGATTTAACAAAATTGAAAAACACTAGAAAGACTGATTTCCTTCATTATTTGAATTACTAGATTGAAACAGAAGACACCTATGCATACTGTTAATGTTTATTTCTTGCAGTCTTTAAAATTTATAAAATTAGATATTCTTAAATATTTCTTAATTTTGAAAGTAGAGTTGTTTCTGGAGCCACAAGAAAATCTTAAATTAAAATATAGCACACAGGTAATCCTGTACTTCTGGAAATTACTCGTTAACCAAAATACGTATTCTCAAAGAAATAACAGAATGTTATTTTCCAAAGTCATTAAATCATGTTTGAAAGAAAATATTTATAAAGATTGATTATAAAGCATTTCAAATACTTATTCTAAAATACTAGGAGAAAAATGCAACTAATGTTTTCCACATTATGAATATAGTTATGCAAAAGTCTCTAGAAAAAAATGACTGGAAGGATGTACCTCAAAATCAAACCTGCTATTGTTTTAATTAGTGGGAAAAAATAGCTTTTCTCTTTTATACTACTATTTATTATCTAATCATCTATAATTGCCATATCATTTTATATATACACATAGAGTAGATTTTATTTTAAAATGCAAGTTTAATTCTTGCCTTTTTTTCGCTTTAAATTTCTTCTCAATGTAATGTTTTTTCCTGTTTTGATCCTTTTGCTTTTGTTAGCTGTACTATTTTCTCTACTATTCTCTTCTCATCTGCTTCTCAGAATTGTCTCTGGATCCCTACTTGGTCATTGTTCTCTCTTCACTGCTTGCTTCTTTAATCCCACCAGCTTTTGTCACATTCTGGTTCTTTGTTTTCATCTCTGCCCTTGATGACAGCTCAGCCAGTTTTCACCCATAATCAACTCACTATCTCTTTTTTTCTGACCCTTCAGCCTTCTCTATTTCTAAAGAGAGAATGTTAAATTAATAGCAAACAAATAGCTTGTTAATGATGTGATTTATCATCTTCTAATCTGTTCTTGCAAAGATCTTTTTTAACAATAGAAATTTTGTTGAGTCTTCAGTGCCCGTGGAATTATCTTCTTTCCAAGGGGACTGGCCCGCTTGGTCTGTCTTACAGTGTATTGAAATTCATATACATTCTTTTCCTCTTGCTCCTTTTCTGCTGTTTTCTATTGTGCTTTTTCTTTCTCCATCACTCTTTTCCATATTGCTGTCAACCCACCATACCACCTTCGTGTTTTTCAAAAATTTGAAAACTGTCATCAGTAACTGAGCACATATCCAGGGAAACCCCTTGATTGACAAGCTAAGTAATGAATGCTGTGTTGAGAATGTGGTCTTTAAAGCAGGTAGACTTGGGCCTAATTCTCAGCTATGTGACTTTTGTAAGTGACCAAATCTCTCTCAACCTTGAAAGTGAAAGAGTTAGTCACTCAGTTGTGTCCAACTCTTTGCAACACCATGAACTTGCAGCCCACCAGGCTCCTCTGTCTATGAAATTCTCCAGACAAGAATAGTGGAGTGGGTTGCCATTTCCTTCTCTAGGAGATCTTCCTGAACCAGGCCTCCTGCATTGCAGGCAGATTCTTTACCATCTGAGCCAGCAGGAAACCTTGATTCTTGCTTATTTTCAAACAGGGGCAAGCATGTTCTCAGAAGCTTCTTGTGGGTATCGAGTGAAAGATCATGGGTAAATGTGCTCTGTACATTCTGAAGGACTGACCAGCCTTGCTCTCTGCCATCTGGTCCATACCTCTCCGTTTTTCTCTCTTCAACATTCTACTCTGTTCACTGCTAAATGCTACATTCCAGCTACATTGAGTAGGCAACTCCCAGAAAACACCTTGGTATTTTTGATGCTGTGTTTGCCTGGAATATTAGCGATCCTCTCTCAACCTGGCAAAGTTTTCCTTATCTTCAAATTTCAAAGGAAATGTTGGTGTCTCCAAAATCCCTCCCGTCTTACTCCCCCAGTCTCACCCCACCCCCCTGGGCTAGAGACTTCCTCTGTGTTACTCTCTGCCCTCTGTATTTCTCTGTAATTTTTCTCATATGACTCTTTATCTCTCTCATCAGTTTTCTAAGCTCTGAGTTCTTTGCCACTTTATCTCTTCTCTCGATACCCTAGTGTCTAATGGTGTATCTCATGTGCTACAGACATTCTATAAACATTGGGTGAATAATTGGCATTCAGTGAATGCCAATGAAATTATTTGCAGCAGCAGATCATTTAATCTTATTAATGCATTGAATTGAAACACAGAAAAATAGATACATAGATGATATATAGGTCCTCCTTCACATGGGTACTGCATATTTGCCGTCAAGTGGTTGATTCCACAGTCAATACAAAGACTATTTTATTCTTTGTGGGCTTTATCCGTCCTGAAGCAGTACCCAGGTGCCCTGGGAGAAAAGACTACAGATTTCAGGGAAGGCATTGAGTTTGGTGATAGAGGAGGGAATGAAAAAAAAGTCAGAGAAATGTTAAAGAATTAACATGAAATGTATGTAATCCCAAAATGGAGTAATTTGACTAGAGAACAGTAAACCTGCAGAAAGGAAGCCTAAATAATTACTGTTCACTTCCAGACAGTTCCTTGAATTGGATTCATATTGAGCTAAGGCTATCAGAATTAGAGGCAGCTGTATAATCCGAGTGTCGTGCAGCATACAGAATCAGATTGAGTGCTTGAGCGTCTGCACCCCAGGAAATTGATTTGACGACTATGTCAATTACTTCTGGCACCAAGCTTTCTGTGGGTTGCATTACAACTGCTCTCTTGGTCAGCTGTGACTGCCTCCCCATCCACGCCTATTGTTTTAGATTTATTTACTGCACTGGCAATCATAAATCATGGACTTTTTTTCTATACCATCTGGAACTCTGGTGTCATTGTTTGGGTCACTTTTGATTGCTCGCTCTTATTCTCAGCTACCGCCAAGGCTGATGTATCTTGAATTATGAACGACTTCCACCAGGAGCTGACCTATTTGTGAGCAACCTTTCAGCATCTACATATGTTTATTTTCTCCAACACATAGCTGGGTAAAATAAAAATTGTATTCTCTAACCCTCTAGGGATTTATTTCTTTGCGTGCGATACTGAATTTTTAAAGATCACAATTTGCCTAACAGTTTGCTTGCCAACTCTCTGTGCATTTCCATTACACTCACAAGGTCAAATGTAACAGAAAGATCATCATTTTTTCCTTGGTGCTGGGAATGTAATTTTCCCAATATTCTCACCCCAACTCAACCCCTACCATATTCCATTTTGAGCCTAAAATTAGAGTTAAGTTTGTTACTTTGCTTTTTGAAAAAACAAAAACAAAAACAAATAGTGCTTAAGCAATGATGCTAACACACTTTTTGTCTCTTTTTATTCTGGGTTCCCTATTCTAAAAACGGGGGCTAACTACTCCACCACTTTCCCAACAAGCTCACTCGAAAACATTTTAGCAGTGTTCTTTTTCCGACCAATGACGCTGATGTCTACCTGCACTGACAATGTCAGCAGATTGCTTTCATTTTATGCAGATGGTTCACTGGCAGTCCAGATCAAATCTGAAACTGTGCTATCAAGCAGTTTTTATCTAGAGAAGCAATTTGAATATTGGAATTTTGTTGAATTTCCCAGGCCACAGCTGCTTGCATCTGACATCTGCTTCAATTTTTGGAGCAGCCAATTTTTTTCTGGCAATCTCAAGGTTGAATTTTGTAGGGCTGTGTTCATAATTACTTAGTCCTCATCAAGGATCCTTCCCTAAGGAGGGTAATGATCCCCATTGCACTGTGTATGGTAGAATCCTGACTCTTTTCTGTAGCTCCTTTTAAACATAAAATGCCAACTTAACTATGATTAGGCAAATCTCCATTTTCCTACACCTTTTCCCACACAAGAAACTTTATCAGGGTTTCCTTGGTGGCTCCGTGGTAAAGAATCTTCCTGCTAATGCAGATGAGGGTTCAATCTCTGGGTTGGGAAGATCTTCTAGATGAGGAAATGGCAACCCACTATAATATTCTTGCCATGGACAGAGAAGCCTGGGAGACTACAGTATATGGGGTCACGAAAGAGTTGGAAATGACTTACCGACTAAACAACAAAAGCAAACATCATCAACTATCATTTGTTGTAGTTCTCTATCAAATTGAAGGGAGACAAATGAAGTATCATTGTTAGAATTTTCTTACATAAGCTGTCTATGAGTCTTCAGTAGATATAAGAATGCAACATGAATTTCTCATTGCTCAAGGATCCTAGAGAGGCTATGGATATCAAGGTATTTCTTTTCTCCAAGACAAAGCCCTAAAGAATGTAGTCTAATTAATGTTACATCTTGCTATATGAAAACTACCATTTCACATCTTTGACAGTAGCGCCTGCTTACATAATGGCATGTCAAATTACATCTGATCATTTTCTGTGATGTTAGGTTTGCAATGTGCCAATAAGACATGATATCATCAAAGCAACATAGCAGATACTTCAAAACCTTTCCTATTTGTTGCTTCACCATCAACCTTTCAAAATGCAAAGTGACACAACATATGTGTCGAGTACAGTATATTTAAGGTGTTTCAACCATTGATTGTTTCTAAATGATTTTTAATCTACCTATAAGGCCCAAAGATGTGCCGTGTTAGTTATTAACATATTGTCATATTTCCGGATCATCTGAATAACAGATCTAGCAAGAAAGCAAAGAGTAATATTACAAGAGCACCAGTGATTTGCTATTGAAAGAAGTCATAAAAAGCACACCATTTTCTCTTTGTTGTTCAAAGTTTGAATATTAGCATGTTGTGATTTGCTTTTAAAGAAAAACATAATAAAGGGCACTGCTGGCAAGGTGTGATATTACTTTAGACATGTGTCTGCTATGTTCCCATCTTCCTTTTACTTCCTCCCTGTTTACCCAGCTAAGGAGAAGAGTGATGAACAGTTTGACTGGTGTTATTTTTGGTCAAGAAGCTACAGAAAGAGGAGATTCCTTGATCTTTTGCTAGGCACATTTGCAGTTCTTTTCCTTAGACTTTTCAGAGCTAGATAATCAGAGCATTTGCCTCAAGATTCCCATATACAATGGGTCTTTAAAATATATCAAGGCAAAAGGAGAAAATACACCACAAGGCTGCTATTGACGGGCTTTCAGTGGTAAGATTTTATTTTAGATTTTCACCATCGGAGAAAAATGTGGAAAGCCAAAAAGATGCGGTTGTAGTGCAGAATTCTGAAGGTTAAAATGGGACATTCAAGTCAGAGTAATTTCTCTAGTCTATTAGCAATAATAGTTCTTGTTGAACAGAAACCAATGGTAAGCAAGAAAAAAATTATTTTCTGCGATTAAGAAGACTCAGAGGGCAATCTTTTATTTGTGTTTGTCTCAGTTGTTTTAGGTTTACCAAAATAAAGGGGAGTCTTTTTTGGATCATTGGTGAAAACCCAAAGTATCATCAGTGACTGGAAAAGTGAAGTGAATGAGACATCAAAGAAACATGCATTATAATGCTGTTTAACATTTTATTAAGATTGCTATTGTATAGCAATGCATAAAACAGTGGATATTGGGCTCATTACATCAGTACTATCTTGGCACTTTCTGAGGTCACTCTAGTCATCTTTTATTCATGCTGTCACTGGAAATGGAGTTATGCTAATAGAGCTGGGTCAGCCTACGGAGGCATAAGGAGAGGCTGAACATAAATCCCAGGCAGTGGGTTCATCAACAGTCAGGACTGTAGCAGTAAAACTGCACCAAACAGGGCAGAGGGGCCCAGTTTGAAATCATTGTCCTCTAGTCCCTCGATGACCACATGTCAGGTAAATCCCATGTGACCTATTCATTCACCATCCATTCATTCGTTTATTCATTGATGTCCACTAACAAAACAAAAACAGCAATGTAGAAGTAAGAGTTCTCATGTCAACTCTTTCCAAAATAAGGTATGTCTCTACCATTCATAGAGCTTTAAAAGCCAGAGATTTGTGCCAGATTTGGGTTCAGAGATGTAAAAACCACAAAAAATTATCATGCATCTTTTGAAAATATTTTAACATACTCATCTTAAAATTTTTCATTATTTTGTTCTCTTTCCAGTTCTTCCTTTCAGTTCAGCAATTTCTAACATCTCAGCTAAATAAAGCTTGACTTAGTTTCTCTATGGCCCACTTATCATTATCTTGTGATAAATGACTGAGATATCATCCACAGGAGACATTTCGATGGATTTTGCAAGGGTATTATTTTCTTTTCTGAATACTATGGATGATGATGAGGATGGTGCATGCTCAGTTGTGTCTACTTGTGACCCCCATGGACTGCAGCCTGCCAGGCTCCTCTGTTCATAGGATTCTCCAGGCAAGAATACTGGAGTGGTTTGCCGTTTCTTGCTTCAAGGGATCTTCCCCATCCAGTGCTGCCTCTCCTGTTTGGCAAGCAGATTCTTTACCACTGAGCCACCTGGGAAGCCTTTCTTAAAAGAACATATTGTCTAAAGTAAATTAATATTTTTAAAGGTGTATCTTTACTAAATCTTTAAATAATTTAAAGAAATGAAACAATTCTCTTATTTATACAAACTCTAATTTTATGTCTCACTAAATGCTGGCAATACCACCATGTGTGCTTATTATATGTGATTATATTTAACTGATGAAATAAAACATGTGTTCTTTTCATTGAAAGATTATTACACATTCAGAAATTTCTAATTTGAAAACTAAAGACTTAATTTAATTTTAAAAGATAACTTTAAACAGAGTAACTGACTCCTTAGTTACTCTAAGCAGTCAATAATGTGTGCCATGAGTTAATGTTAGATAAACTCAGTGCATGTATGTATTGCTCTTATTGTTCATAATGGATCTAAATAAAATGTCAATAGGTATGGAATATATATGGGAGCAAATGCTGATAATGACAAACCCAAGCTTGTCAACAACAGTGTTAAAACCAATGTGCTTAATTTAAAAAGTGAAGTCAATTAAAATCAAAATAACAATGTAGTATGTACAAATGGAATAATCATTAGGCCTTGCTGAATAATGGAAGAGTATAGAATTTTTTTTTAATGGAACAGCAGGGGCGATACGTTACACAAAGCAACAATCTACAACAATATGACAATCGAATTACTTCAGCCCCATTAGGCAGGTGCAGAGGAATAATTAACATGAATTTTTCCAGTGAAAAGGAAAAATATAACTTTTTTTCCCCTCCAATAACACTAAAGTTTACATTCCTTCCGACCCTATATTTAGGATTTTTAGAATGGCAACCTATGAATGGTAAAGATCTATGATTTTTAAAAGTTAGAGTTTACTAGTCAAAGAAGATTTCTGTTTATTTCCCATATAAATTGTGAGCAATATAGGAAAGATATATATGGAGCCCTTGTGGTATAATGCTAACTTGTAAAATGTACTTTGCCTGTATGCATTGCTTTTGATTTTTTAAGGATTAAAAACAAAATAATAAAGGATTTGCACTAGTTTCTTATGGTCTAATCTAATTCAGAGATAAAAGGCATTCCAGAAAGCCCCAGGCAATATTTGTTATCTTATTTCCAGCTCAAATTCAAAACAAATTGTGACCTCCCGTTAAAAGTGAAGAGAGAGTCTGCTCAGTAAAATGCCAATAGAAATGAAAGTAAATTCACATTTCTTCATGAAGGGCAAAGAGTTTAAGATCTCTTTGCTACTTTCTCTGACAAAAATATCCTGTTTTAAAACAGTAAGATAAAAATCTGACTCTTTCATTTACTTCCAGTGGGAACCATTTAATTTATACTGAGATAAATGGCTATGTACTGAAAGGGCTGAAACTTTTTATGTCTTTCCTTACCATCAAGAAATTAAAAAATGAAAACCCCTCATCCTCAGATGACCTCTTCAATTTAGATAGGTCTGAATCAACTAATATGTGTGGAGGTTTTCATAGGAGAGGTGACTTAGTTTAGGAAAGATTATTGTTTGCCCTCATAGGAGGCCGTTTATCTTTAGTCTTGAAGTACTTCACTGGCAAGGTCTCATTAATCCCTATTTAGCTTTTAAGGAAGTTCTTTCTTCCTCATTTTGAAGAAAGAGGCACCAGATTTCTCCAGATGCAGCAAGGTATAAATGTTCTCCTGAAGGTCATCTTGTAGAGTCAGTGGAAGGATCAGAATAGACCCATTGATTCTCCTGTGGTGACGTTTTGTCGGTTGGTGGGTAGACATATCACGCACGTCAAGAGGAGGGTGGACATGGCTGACGACGTGAACTGAAAATCATTACTCTATGGAAGCCATCACTTTGCAATTCCAAAACAATCTATCCACATTTTATTCATAGGTTACTATGAAAAGTAGACTATTGAAGTAGAAAAGAGTTTTAAAAAGTTTAGTTTGGCCCCATTTTTACTAGGAGAAACAGAGAATCTCACAGGAAATTTTCAGTTCCCAGCGATTATCAGTTCTCAATTATCCAAAATCTGAGTCTTGAATCGGTATAATATCAAGGGATTTTATACATACAAAAGTTTGGCTCTAATGTGAGAAATGCAATCAAGTATTTTCCCACATGGTCTGGAACTGAAAGTACAGAGTATGAAATTTCTAGTTGGGCTATTGGCCAAAACATTTCTTTCTTCATCCTCTAGCACAACTCAGCAAAATGTCAGAATGACAGTTTTTAGGTGATTTGGAAAGATAGGCAACTTTCTCAATTTATGAGAGCTATTGCATAGTAAAATAAAATATTGGTAAGAAAAAGATAATCTTTATTGATAACAAGTTAACAAGAATGCAGTAGGTTTAACATATAGACAAATAACACATTTTTACATACAAAGTATTAACACTCAAAATTAATTCTATCTTTTAAAATGTAGGTTTAAAGGCATTATAAAAGCATAGATGGGTGTTTATAAGAACTCACATAAACTGAAGGATTTAGAGTAACTCAATCTAAGTAGAACTATGTCTCCTATGGTTTGTGGTTTGACCTAGTGGAGTGAAAAGAGACACATAGAATCAAATTGCATCAGATCATAAAACTGAATATATGAAGACCATGTGGGAGAACAAGTTAATAATAAATGGCCACACTGTAATGGCCAACAGGCACATGAAGAGATGCTCGACACCCCTAATTATTTTGAAATGAAAATCAAAACGATAATGAGGTCCACCTTCCACTAGTCAGAATGGCCATCATTAAAATGTCTGCAAACAACAAATGCAGAGGCTGTGGAGGAAAGGGAACCCTCCTACACTGTTGGTGGGAATGCAAGCTGGTACAGCCACGACGGAGAACAGTATGCAGGTTCTTTAAAAAACTAAAAATAAAGTTGGCATGTGATCCAGCAATCCCGCTCCTGGGCATATATTCAGACAAAAATATAAAAGAAACATACACCCCTATATTTGTCGGAGCGCTATTTATAATAGCCAAGATACACGTGCTTAGCTGCTCAGTTGTGTCCGACTCTTCGCAACCCCACGGATTGTAGCCCTCCAGGCGTCTCTGTCCATGAGGGTTCTCCAGGCAAGAATACTGGAGTGGGTTATCATGCCCTACTGCAGGGAATCTTCCCAACCCAGGGGTTAAACTCAGGTCTCCCACACTACAGGAGGATTCTTTACCAACTGAGTCACCAGGGAAACCCAAGACATGGAAGCAACCTAAATGTCCAGCAACACATGAATGGATAAAGAAGGTATATACGTACACAATGCAATACGACAACGAGAGAAAAGGGACAATTATGGATGCTAAAATGTCAGGCCTTGGCCTGGAATCAGTTCCTGAGGACGTTCTTACCACTCTATTAGAAATATGAAAAATGTGAAAACAGAGTTTTTCATAAAGTCAATACATCTCAAGAAATCTATCAGTTTGAGATTGTCTTTCCTGCAATTTATGCTAATTAAAATGTTTTTAATTTATAAAATGTTAGTGATTACAGCTGGTAGGTTATTTAGCTTTTTAATATACTTGCCCTGGGGTTTCTTTGGAAGGAATGATGCTAAAGCTGAAACTCCAGTACTTTGGCCACCTCATGAGAAGAGTTGACTCATTGGAAAAGGTTCGGATGCTGGGAGGCATTGGGGGCAAGAGGAGAAGGGGACGACAGAGGATGAGATGGTTGGATGGCATCACTTGACTCGATGGACGTGAGTCTGAGTGAACTCTGGCAGTTGCTGATGGACAAGGAGGCCTGGCGTGCTGCAGTTCATGGGGTCGCAAAGAGTCGGACACAACTGAGCGACTGAACTGAACTGAACTGATGGGAAATTTGGAATGTCCTTAACCATATAATAATTACTGTTTTCAAGAGAGGTACCAGATATGATCCTAGTATTTTAATAAACACAAGATTTTGATATTTTAATAAAAACTAAATTTTAATAAATAAATGTCACAGTCACTTTTCTTAATAGTAATTGAATTTCTACCTAAAATATTTTCAAGTATATTTTTACATATATATTTTACTGTTCATTTTTTAAAAATTCATTTCACCATAATCAGAATTCTTACTGAAATATTTCAGAGCTCGATATCCAGCAATAACTAACTGAAAAATGTAATTTAGTAAATTATCTTTCAAATATGAGGACAAATATTTGCAATTTTCCTACTATGAGTTATATAAAATTAATATAGGTTTACCTAGGTAAAATATAAGCTTATATCTTATTTAGTAAATGCATATTTTTCAAAGGTAAAATGTGAAAATAAACATCAAGAACAGAAGCATCCACACAAAAAGTGTTCTAGGGTTATTTTCTTTTCCAAAGACTAACATTCTCGAGTAAAAACAGATTCCTAACTTCAGAAATACTACCATATACTGAAACATATTAGATATATTTTTAAAATATAATTTTGAAGGCATATTTCCTAAGAGTGCTTCTTTGGAAACCTATTTAGATAATTCATTTTCACCATATATTTAGATTTCAAATCACTGATATTTAAAACTATATAATTGAATGATATGTCTTTCTCTAAAGCTTTTATATTAGCAGGAAATTAAACATGTTTATTATTTTTTTATTCTGTCTACCAGTTTACCATGGGCTTCCCTGGTGACTCAGATGGTAAAGAATCTGCCTGTAATGCAAGCAACCTGGAATTGATGCCTGGGTCAGGAGGATCTCTTGAAGAAGAGAATGGCTACCCATTCCAGTATTCTTGACTTGAGAATTCCATGGACAGAGGAGCCTGGTGGGCTACAGTCCATGAGGTTGCAAAGAGTTGGACATGACTAAGCAACTAACACTTTCACTTTCACTTTACCATAAGTAGATAGAATTGCATATATTAAAAATGAGAGATTTAGATATGTTTGTTGATTTTAGCTCCATTCTCCCATGGTTGTCATCAAAATTTCTTTATCATAAAAAAGAAGCCCTAAAATAGTAAGAGACATAGGTATATGGAAACTTGATCGTTCTTTTTTAATCTCCTATTTTTTTTTACTTTCCTTCAACTTTTGCAGGATATGGAAAGGAAAGCAGTCTTTGTAATGACAAAGCTGACCAATGTACCCTTAGGGAAAAGACTCATTTTCTTCAAGACTGAAAAAGGCAGATTTTGACACCTTAACTATAGGTGTAAAATTTACAATTAACCTTTAGAAATGAGCTTTACTCTCTGGCCAGTGACAGTGAGATACACTGCCCAATACTGACAATATCTTAGCTGTATATACCAACACATCCATCCTTTTAGCAATTTGATATTTACATCAAACGGACTTGAGTAATATGTAAGGGCTAATTACTTAGAGCTGCAAATGCATGTCAATAGTGACAGAGAGTAGTTTTCTTTTAGCTTAAATCTCCAAATAAATCCTTTTTGCTAATTCAAAATATTAAAAACAGCCCTTTGTGTGATTCTTCAAAAATGCATTTGAAGGTTACAAAATCCAGGGGAAAACATATTACAAGTGAACCAGAGATTTAAGAATATCATGAAAAGATTGTTTTCATTTGGGTCAGGTTTATTTCAGTTGAAAGTGATATTTGGAATTTTTATCCACCCTAAAACAGAATCCAATGAATATATAGTTACTATGTTTGAGAAAAATCTTAAAATATTGCAACACTGAACTACTAGGTTAAGTGGACTCCAGTTGGAAATCCAAAAATTGTAGAATAATATGTGTGTGTGTGTGTGTGTGTGTGTGGTGTAAAAAAGAAAGTTCTAAGCCTAACAAAGCCAGTAATGCATCAAAAAGCTAATGTGTCATGATCAAAAGGAAATTCAAGGATGGCTCACTACTTATTTTTTGGTTTTAGCTTATTTATATCTTTAGCTTATTTTTCAACAGCTCTTTCTAGTAACTTGATGTGTACTCTTGGAGTATTAATGTTTAAATAAATTAAATTAGATGTTTATATATTATACATGAACAGGTCACTCACAAAAGAAAAAAATCAATTTTTCTAATAAACATGAAAGAAAGATAACCCTCTCTAGCAATAAAAACATGAAAATAGTGCAACAATGGGAAACCACTTTTTATTCACTAGGTTAAGAAAAATTTTTAAAAAAGATGATATCAATTTCTCATGAGGAGGCGTGAAAGCAGTTTTATCATGCACTGCCAATCAGAATATGCATTGCTACCCCTTTTCCAAGAATTTAGACAATTGTTATTTAAAATGTAAAATAAATGTATCCAAGCCAAAAGAAAATTTTTTTAAATTAATAAACATCTCTCAAAACAGAAACATTGAATACGAAATAAACTTGTGAAATAGTGCTGGGAATATTAATAGGGAAAATCACTTTAGAGTGATTAGTAAGTGGGTACATATAATTCCACTTTTGTGTATATGCTAGAGATATTTGAACACAATCACAAACCAGGGTGCGACGATTAATTTTGTATCTCAACTTGATTGGGCCACAGGGTGCCCAGATGTTTGGTCAAACATTATTCTGGCATGTTTGTGAGGATGTTTTTGGATGAAATTAACATTTAACTTGTTAGACTGAGCAAAACAGATTGCCCTTCTTTATGGGGATGGTCCTCATCCAATCAGTTGAAGGCCTGAACAAAGCAAAACTGCTGGCCCTCCCATGAGTGAAGGGGCATTTTTTTGCCTAACTACATGAGCTGAGATAGCAATCTTTCCTTGCCTTTGGACTCAAACAGAAATATCTGCTCTTCGGGGGTCCTGAGCCTGCCAACTTTCAGCCTGGAACATATACCATCAACTTCCCTAATTTTCAGGCTATAGGATTCAGAGTGGACTGACACCCTAGGTTCTCCTGGATCTTTAGTTCACTGCATTTCTTGGAATATTTTCAGCTTCCATAATTGCAAGAGCTGATTCCTTCTCATAAATTTCTCTCTCTCTCTCTCACACATACACACCACACATACATACACACACACACCTTCCAATTCTCTCTTATACTTGCTTTAATCAGGTTTTGCCCGACTATTCATCTCTGCAAAATACTTCTGCCAAGTCCCTAATGACCTCTGCATCACAAAATCCAATGCAAAATACCTATCTCAATAGTGATCATTGATTTGTCACTCCCTGCTTTCAGATATGCTCTCTGCTCTTGGCCTCATAAAAATCTTAAGCGGAACAGTTGGAAAACTTAACACCTAGTCATTTACCTCTCTCCCCACTGTGTATGTTCCACCTATAGTCTTCTTTCCAGCTTGCTTTATAGCAATCCCAACCTTTCAGGAGTTCAGATCCCAGATCATGTGATTGCCTTTTACTACTCTGTCTCTGTCAGAGGCTACATTTATTAGTACAACAATGCCAGAACCCAAAGATTTCTTTTTACCACCAAATGCCAAGCTATTATTATTTCTTACTTGGATCATTTTAAGACTCCTAAAATGTCTTCCTGGTTCTATCTCTGTTCTTCTTTAGGTGACTATCTACAGATCACCCATCAGGCATTTTTTAAAATACACGATTTTTTAGAGTGATTTTATATTCGGATGGCACCCCACTCCAGTACTCTTGCCTGGAAAATCCCGTGGACAGAGGAGCCTGATAGGCTGCAGTCCATGGGGTCGCAGAGTCGGACATGACTGAACGACTTCACTTTCACTTTTCACTTTCATGCATTGGAGAAGGAAATGACAACCCACTCCAGTGTTCTTGCCTGGAGAATCCCAGGGATGGCAGAGCCTGGTGGGCTGCCATCTATGGGGTTGCACAGAGTCGGACACGACTGAAGCGACTTAGCAGCAGTAGCAGCAGCAATATTTAACAGGAGATGCAGAGACTTCCCATAAACTTCCTGCCTCCACACATGCATTGCTTCTCCCTATAGAGCAGTACATTTGTTACCTTTGATGAACCTTCATTGACACACACCATCATTTTTTCCTTTCTTTGCGTGAAGGGTTAAGAGGTTCTTCTACAAACCTCAGGTCTTGTGCTTCCAGGTTTAAAGAAGCTTCTTGGAAAATATTAGTTGGATAGCTTTCTTCATGTTAACCTCTTACTGCCCTTTAAGATAATTCACTGGTATCAACTTATACCCACAAGAACCCAGATAAAATAGATAGCAATGTAAGATAATAAAATTTCCATTGGATTTGGAGTCAGATAAACCTTGATTTGAATCCTGGCTTCAGGCACTTGTGAGCTGTAAGAACTTGAATAAGTTATTTAAATTTTCTAAGTGCCAGGTACTTAGTTATACCTGTGACAGGCAAAACATGAAGCATAAACAGGTGTCCAACACAAGATCAGTTCAGTTCAGTTCAGTTCAGTCACTCAGTCGTGTCCAACTCTTTGTGACCCATTGGACTGCAGCACACCAGGCTTCCCTGTCTATCACCAACTCCTGGAGCCTACTCAAACTCATGTGCATTGAGTCGGTGAGGCCACCCAACCATCTCATCCTCTATCGTCCCCTTTTCCTCCAATACAAGATAGTTATGACTATTACCTCACTATGTTGGTCCTTTGCTGATGCAGGCCATTCTAATTAATGGTGATCATTTTTAGTGTTATTGAATTTAGATAGACTTTAGAAGAGTAGGTCTTGGGAAAAGAATTTGGTAAATATTTCATCTTTGTTATCCCATGGTACAGTAATGGCCTGAAAAAGTTCACATGCTTGCAAAGAAGCTAAATTAACCGAGTGGATTGGAGAATGCAAATGCGACAAAGAAATAGATTATAGTCTATATAAGATTGAAAAGACATTCAACCATTTCTGTAATGTTAAAAACTATACTTGGATGCTCACAGTCAAATTTTACTGATAAAATTCTAGTCAAAACAGATGTTAGATTAAATTGGCTGGTAAATTTAAAGAAACTGATTAATTCATTGAATAAGCAGGCAGCCACAAGTACATATGTGGAAAATCTTACAATATTCTCTTTTTTCCTCACTAACATCAATTCAAACTTTTAAGTTTCTTTTTATCAGAAGCTATCACCCAGCCACAAATCTTATGATAACCACAGGATGCCTTCTTAAATCATGAGAAGTAAAACTAATAATTAACTTCAGCTATAATAAACTTATTATAATAATGTTGACTTATGAAAGAAAGTTTATAAAAATATGAATAGTATATGGAGAACAAGTAAACTTCTCCCTGGCATTATTGTACATATTATAATCCCCACTGTTTTATTGTTTTTTAAAATAATGGCCCAATATCTTTTTTGAAATACAAACGCCTTATCTTTTAATATTGTTGGTCGTTTAGTGGCTCAGTGGTGAGGAATCTGCCTGCCAATGCAGGAGATGCAAGAGACATGGGTTTGATCCCTGGGTCAAGAAGATCCACTGGAGAAGGAAATGGCAACCCACTCCAGGATTCTTGCCTGGAAAATCCCATGGACAGACGAGCCTGATGGGCTACAGTCTATGGGGTCACAAAGAGTTGGATAAGACTTGGACTGCAAGGTGATCCAACCAGTCCATTCTGAAGGGGATCAGCCCTGGGATTTCTTTGGAAGGAATGATGCTAAAGCTGAAACTCCAGTACTTTGGCCACCTCATGTGAAGAGTTGACTCATTGGAAAAGACTCTGATGCTGGGAGGGATTGGAGGCAGGAGGAGAAGGGGACGACCCAGGATGAGATGGTTGGATGGCATCACCGACTCGATGGACGCAGGTCTGAGTGAATTCCGGGAGTTGGTGATGGACAGGGAGGCCTGGCGTGCTGCGATTCATGGGGTCGCAGAGTCGGACACGACTGAGCGACTGAACTGACTGACTGACTGACTGAACATACACAGCAGTGCCTGGAAAACATTCAAATCATATTCATGTTATTTCTTTCTGCCTCTAGTTATCATTTAGGAATGGAAAAAGTGACTTTTGAATATTTGTTGTTCATCTTAGTCTTCATTAGAATGTTTTTCTTTAATCTATAAGTCCACCTGACTGGGAGGTGAAAAATGATAACAGGGCTTCCATCTGTGACTAACCAAGTTACTGAAAGCAAGCATGATTTCCCACTGTGGACAATTGAAAAAATGGACAAAATATACTAAACAATAGTTTTCAGACTGTAATCCCAAAGAGAAGAGAATCCCAGGGGTAAGTTCTAAGCTTTCTGCCTTTAAGCACAAAAAAGACTAAGGCACAGAGAAGGCAAACTCAGGCAGGATGAAGCTGAACAGACAGACTGAAGTTTGAGGAGCCAGAGATGGCTGGACATCATGGAGCAGGGCACAGAGAGAGTAGACACAGAAAACACTTCAGAGGGTAGATATAGAGAAAATCTGCACTGGGGGCTTCTTGTGTCTTCAGCTGCTTGTGCACAGAATGAAACCTGAGGTCAAGAAAGAAATCACTATCCAGAAAAGAACTTAAAAACTAAAACTTATAGGTAAAAATATTTGAAATAGCTATATTTACTATCTCGGGAGAGTAGATTTCTTAGATGGACACAGCACAGACCATAAAATTTTTAAATGGATATATTGACTGCTCAGTCGCTTCAGTCGTGTCCGACTGTGTGCGACTCCATAGATGGCACCCCACCAGGCTCCCCCGTCCCTGGGATTCTCCAGGCAAGAACACTGGAGTGGATTGCCATTTCCTCCTCCAATGCATGAAAGTGAAAAGTGAAAGTGAAGTGGCTCAATCATGTCCGACCCTCAGCGACCCCATGGACTGCAGCCTTCCAGGCTCCTCTGTCCACGGGATTTTCCAGGCAAGAGTACTGGAGTGGGGATATATTGATTGGACTTCTTAAAATTAAAATCACTTTAAAAAGACATCTTTAAGAAAATTTAAATAAAAAAACATGTAATAGGCAAGGAGATCCTATTAACAGCACACAGTATATATATATCTGATAAAATGCTTGAATCCAGAATATCGATGAAGAAGCCTTCCAACTTAGTAAGAACCTAAGCATCTCAGTTTTTAAGTTGTGCAAAGGATTTGAACAGACTCCACAAGGATAAAATATTTCAGTGGCTGGTAAGCATGTAAGTGAAAGTGTTAATTGTTCAGTTATGTCCAACACTGCAACCCTGTGGACTGTAGCCCACCAGGTTCCTCTGTCCATGGAATTCTCCAGGTAAGAAGCCCAGAGTGGGTAGCCATTCCCTTCTCCTAGAGATCTTCCTGACCCAGGGATCAAACCCTGGTCTTCTGCATTGCAGGCAGCTTCTTTACTGTCTGAGCCACCAGGGACATCCCCATGATGCCAGATATCATTAATCAGCAGTAGTCATTAGGGAAATGTAAATTAAGACCTCAGTGGTTTATCACAAAATACACTAGAATGATTGAAATTTAAAATACAGTAACAGGTATTGGCAGGTACTGAGAGCAACTAGAGGTCTCATTTGTTAATCTTGGGAATATAAAATGGTATCCACGCTTTGGAACACAGATTGATATTCCTTAGAAAGCTTACCACCCACTTACCATATGACCCAGCAATATTACTGCTAGGAATCTAAAAGAATTTAAAAGAAAGAAAAACATTTGTCCACACAAAGACTTGTTCACATTCACAAATGTATACTGAAATTTTATTTATAATAACCAAATTTGGAAGAACACAAATGTCCATCATCAGTGGATTATAACTCAACATGGATGAGTTTGACATTATGGCGAATAAAGAGTCAAAAACAAAGAGAACACATTCTCTGTAATTCCACTTAAATGAAATTCTAGTTCAGACACACTAATCTACAGTAACAAAAAGTAGAACAATGAGTGAGTGGTTTCTTGGAGTGGGAGAGAGTGTGGTTGACTGCAAATGGCAAGTTATAAATTCTGAAGATAAAAACCTTCTATATCCCAATTGTGGTGGTGGTAACAGAAGTGTATACATATAAGAATTCTTTCATCTCTATCCTTATACTATACTTTATTAAAGTTGTATTTAGAAGTAACAAAGAACCATAAAATATAACTGCATTTACAAAACATGGTATAATATAAGAATGTAATTTTTAAACATATATAAACTCCTCAGTTAGAACTGGACATGGAAAAACAGACTGGTTCCAAATAGGAAAAGGAGTACATCAAGGCTATATATTGTCACCCTGCTTATTTAACTTTTATGCAGAGTACATCATGAGAAATGCTGGACTGGAAGAAGCACAAGCTGGAATCAAGATTGCCGGGAGAAATATCAATAACCTCAGATATGCAAATGACACCACCCGTATGGCAGAAACTGAAGAGGAACTAAAGAGCCTCTTGATGAAAATGAAAGAGGAGAGTGAAAAAGTTGGCTTAAAGCTCAACATTCAGAAAATGAAGATCATGGCATCCAGTCCCATCATTTCATGGCAAATAGATGGGGAAACAGTGGAAAACAGTGTCAGACTTTATTTTTGGGGCTCCAAAATCACTGCAGATGGTGACTGCAGCCATGAAATTAAAAGACACTCCTTGAAAGGAAAGTTATGACCAACCTAGATAGCATATTCAAAAGCAGAGACATTACTTTTCCCACAAAGGTCCGTCTAGTCAAGGCTATGGTTTTTCCAGTGGTCATGTATGGATGTGAGAGTTGGACTGTGAAGAAAGCTGAGCGCTAAAGAATTGATGCTGTGGTGTTGGAGAAGACTCTTGAGAGTCCCTTGAACTGCATGGAGATCCAACCAGTCCTTTTAAAGATCAGTCCTGGGTGTTCATTAGAAAGACTGATGCTAAAGCTGAAACTCCAGTACTTTGGCCACTTCATGCAAAGGGTTGACTCATTTGAAAAGACTCTGATGCTGGGAGGGATTGGGGGCAGGAGTAGACGGGGACAACAGAGGATGAGATGGCTGGATGGCATCACCGACTTGATGGACATGAGTTTGAGTGAACTCTGGAAGATGGTGATGGACAGGGAGGCCTGGTGTGCTGTGATTCATGGGGTCACAAAGAGTCGGACACGACTCAGAGACTGAACTAAATAACTAACTAACTAACTAAACTCTTCAGTGTATCAATTTTTAACTTTCACATATATGCTATCTTTAATGAGGTTTGAGGGTTTTTTGCACTTTCATATTATGTAGAATGGATTTACTTTGTTGCTTGTGTTAAATTCTTTATTCTGGACGAATGTTCCTTCTCTGTAGGGAAAATAATGTAGTTATCACTGTACAGACTAATCACTCTGAATTAAACATTTTCTTTTGAATAATGCAATTTAAACCATCTTGAATATTATACAGATTATTGGTAAAAGTAATTAAGGACTAGAAAAAAGGTAATTATAATTTCTGATGGATGAATTGATAGGGATAAAGTAAGCACCGACCTGAACTCTAATCTAAAACTAGAACTAAATTAAGCAAAATCTTAAAACTTAAGTTGTGTTTTTAATTGATTTTCACACATCAGTGCACTTCCAAGTACCCTATTTTTATTGAGGACAGTAAGCAGGAAAGATATTATGGTACTTGTGACAAGGAATGAGTCCTCTGGAAATATCTTCCAAAAGATAATATGACATGCTGTTTTTTTCTAAGACCTACATATTCTTAAAGGAATTTATTTCCAAATGGAATTTCTAAAGTTGTTGTTTACATGGATTGGGGAGAAACAAATCTTTCTAGGATATTGGCTTCTAAATAATGGGCTTCCCTGGTGGCTCAGTGGTAAAGAATCTACCAGTCAATGCAGGAGAAATGGGTTTGATCCCTGGGTTGGGGAGATTTCCTGGAGAAGGAAATGGCAACCCACTCTAGCATTCTTACCTGGGAAGTCCCATGGACAAAGGAAGCTGGTGGGCTACAGTCCATGGGATCACAAAAGAGTCAGACAAGACTTAAAGACCAAACAACAGCAAGTTAAATAATAATGAAGGATTGATTTCAAAATGGTATTGACTAAGACTGGTTCAGGCAGTCTGATTATACAGTATCACATTAATGAAAATTCATGTGCTTTGGAATTGTGTACCTCCCTTGCATGGGTTCATGGTAACTGATGTGCAAAGCAAGGACATGATTCAGATATGCATGAGTTTCAGTTAACAGTACTGTGTCTTTGATATTTCCCTGTTAACACGTATTCTTGATGAAATAAAAGAGAGTGAAATATCTGGCTTAAAACTCAACATTCAAAAAACTAAGATTGTGGCATTCAGTCCTATCATTTAATGGCAAATATGGGGAAAAAAATAGATGGTAGATTTTATTTTCTTGGGCTCCAAAATCACTGCAAACAGTGACTGCAGCCATGAGATTAAAAGACACTTGCTCCTTAGAAGAGAAGCTATGACAAGCCTAGACAGAGTATTAAAAATCAGAGACATTGCTTTGTTGACAAAGGTCTGTATAGTCAAAAGGATGCTTTTTTCAGCAGTCATGTACTGATGTGAGACTTGAACCATAAAGAAGGCTGAGCACTGAAGAACTGATGCTTTTGAATTGTGATGCTGGGAAAGACTCTTGAAAATCCCTTGGACAGTAAGGAGGTCAAACCAGTCAATCTGAAAGGAAATCATATTCACTGGAAGGACTGATGCTGAAGCTGGAGCTCCAAAACTTTGGCCACCTGATGTGAAGAGCCAACTCATTGGAAAAGAAACTGATGCTGGGAAAGATTGAGGGCAGGAAGAGAAGAGGGTGCAGAGGATGAGATGGTTGGATGGCATCACCGACTCAAGAGTTTGAGCAAACTCTGGGAAATAGTGAAGGACAATGAGACTAGTGTGTTGCAGTCCATGGGGTCACAGAGTCGGATACAACTTAGCAACTGAACAATAATAAGAAAAAGATCTCCTATATCTCTATTTCATGCTTGTCTTTACTCTCTAAGGAAAATGACATTTACAGTATGGTATATTTCTGTCAATTTCCCTTCTATTATATATGTATATATATATATACACACACACAATATGCATGTATACTAATTTAGATATAGCATATGCAGTATATTTATACATGCTGTATATGACACAGTCATAGATGAATGCTAACTTGATTTGCATTTACTAATTTTTCTTGAAAATGAAAATACACATGCAATATTCTTATAGGTACAAATTTGTTGCATCCCATAAAGTTTTATTATTATTTATTATATACTTTGAGATTTTTTTATTCTTTTTGTAAATTAAGGATGCTTTAAAATTTGCAACTGTTGGAATATGTATGTTTAAAAATCAATGCATTAAATCAATAAGATTGTCTCTTAGTCATGATACACAATTTTTTCATGTTAAGGAATTTTCCTTCTATAAATAATTTTAAGCTTATTTGTAACATAATGAGTTGATACAGAATTTATCAAATATGGCTTTAGTTATCAATAGAAAAAATCACATAGAGACATATATTAATGCCTTTCTTAAAATTAAAAAAAAACTAGCAAATTTCTACAAAAGCCTAGGTTGATTGTGTTTTACATTTTAATTTGGGGCTAAGTTGTTAATATTTCTGTAGAATTTTTGCATCAATATTACAAGTTAGAGGTTTTTTTCCCTATTTGTTTTGGGATATTTCGGTTAGGTTTTATTGTCAGTGTTGTGATGAACAGATATATTTCTTTAATTCTTCCTGCACTTCACATTCATTGACTTTCTTGGGTGTGTTTTAAGAAAGTGAAAGTGAAGTCTATCAGTTGTGTTCAACTCTTTGCAAACTCATGGGGGGACTGCACCCTACCAGGCTCTTTGATCCATGGAATTTTCCAGGCAAGAGTACTGGAGTGGGTTGCCATTTCCTTCTCCAGGGGATCTTTCCAACCCAGGAATCGAACCCAGGTCTCCTGCATTGCAGGCAGACACTTTTACTGTCTGAGCCACCAGGAAGCCCAAGGGTGTGTTTTACAGTTTTCATCAATTTTGGAAAATTTTAAGTCATTTTCCCTATTTTTCTGTTCTCCTTTCTTCTCTTCTTTGGGGACTTCAACTACATATATATTATACTCTTTGAAGTTGTCCCATAGCTCACTGATGCTCTTTTCCTTATTAAAAAAATTGTTTTTCCACTCCATGTTTTATTTGGATAGTTTCTTGTTGTTATGTTTTCAAGTTCACTCATTCCTTCTGCAATGTCTACTCTGCATTTGACTCCGCCAAGTGTCATTTTCATCTTAGGCATTAGAGTTTTCATCTCTAGAAGCTTTGTTTAAAATATTTCTTATGTATTCCATGTTTCTACATAACTTTTGAACATATGGAATACAGTTATAATAAGTCTCTTAATATAATTGTCTGGTAATTTGAACATCTGTGTCGATTCTGTAGTAGTTTTGATTCGTTGATCATTCCCCTTATTATTGGTTGTGCTTTGCTACTTTTTGCATGCCTGATCATTTTTAATTGGATGCCAAATATTGTGAATTATACATTGTTGAGTCCTGGGATTTTTGCATATCATAAATTTTCTTGAGTTTTGTTTGGGAATGTAGTTATGTTACTTGAAAATATTTTTATCCTTTAGATCTTGCTTTTATGATTCAGTATGGACACCCAGTGTGGAGTTCAGTCTAACTATTCTTTACTATCTAGACTTATCCTTCTGATAATTCTACTTGGTTTTCTGTGAATTATGTTTCTCCAGTCTTACTAATGTGAATGGGTAGATTCTCAGCCCTCCGTCAGCTTGAAGTTACTGTTCTCTCATTTCCCTTCAGCTGCCTCTTTCCCTAGCCTTGGGTAATATTCTTCGCAAACAAAGAGTCTGCTTTATTTGTTTGGGGAATTATATATAATTGATATCACATAACATATTTTTCTGGAAGACTTCTTTCACTCAACATTATGTTTGTGAGATTCAGCCATGTTATTGCATGTGGAAACAGTTCATCCATTTTGTTATTTTGCCCTATTCCATTGTATGAATATTTATCTATTCTACTAGTGGAGAACATTTGGTTGTATCCAGTATTCTCTTACCAGATATACTGCTGTGAAATTTTTGTACATATATCTTGGTAAACACGTTCACACATTTCCGTTACATATAAAACAAGGGTTGGATTTGCTGAGTTCTTAGGGTATGCATATATTAAACTTTACTGAATAATTTCAAAAGATTTTCCAAAGTTGTTATATCATTTCATATTTCCACTATAAGTGTATAAGAGCAACAACTCCCCCACATCTTCAACCAACTCTTTCTAGTATTAGTTTTCTAATTTTAGCTACTTTGGCAGATGTGTAGTAATACCTCATGTAGGCTCAATTTATACTTCCCCGATGGTGAATGTAGTTGAATGCTTTTTATATAGCAATTAATTGGTCATTTGGATAGCTTCTTTTGAGAAGTACCAGTTTAAGATTTTGCATATTATTTTATTGCATGCTCTTTTTATTAATTACTTGAAAGAGCTCCTTTATCTTGGCTATGAGCCTCTTATTATATGTATGAAAATATCTTCTACTTTGCTATTTGCTCTTCCACTCTCTTTTGAAGCACAGCCATTCTTAAGTTCATTTATATAGTTTTTCTTTTATGAATAATGTTCTCCTTAGGAAATTCTACTTCAGATTATGATGATATGGTCATATTCAAGATTATCTAGATACAAAGTCAAGTTTGTTTTGACTTTCAGGTAAAGAGGTACAGTCCAGCTGCAATTAATTTTTATGTTCAGTGTGATACAGGGATTAGAATTAATGCTTATTCTATATGGAAATCCAATTGGCCTGGTATCATTGAAAAAAATTATCCCACTACATTATAGTACTATCTCAGTGCTACCTTTTTAGATAGATATTTACCCCTAAGTGTTTGAAATATTGATAATGTTTTAAGTGATATTGTCCCTTAAATTTTGTTTCTTAGTTATTTCTTATATTTAAAAATGCAATTTATTTTTTAACCTAAATGATATCCAAAATCTTGCTAATTATAACAAATGTCAATTCTGGAGAAGTTTCAATGGGCTGATTATCTTCTTTATTATGGTCCGTGTTTTTATGTTTACTTGTATGCTTGGTAATCTACACCTGAATGACAAATATTGTGAATTTTACATTGATGCTAATTTTGTATCTCAATTTTCTTTGTATTTATACATATAGTTCTTCTGATTCTCTCTTTATGAGTGAGTAAGTGAGTGTGAAGTTGCTCAGTCATGTCCAACTCTTTGTGACCCCGTGGACTGTAGCCCACCAGGCTCCTCAGTCCATGGGATTCTCCAGGCAAGAATACTGGAGTGGGTTGCCATTTCCTTCTCTCTTTATATTGTTTACTAAATCTTACTTTGCATTTCTGTTTGCAAAATGACCTGCTTTTCAGTTTTGTGAATTTTCATTCATTTATTTATCCCCAGTTGTTTAAGGTCTCTTCTGTTTCTGTGTGTTTTCCACCTCAGACTCTTTGCCTTCCTAACCACCTTATATATAGCTGCTAGAACACATGCATGCATATTATATATAATGTGCTTACACACAGGATTACTCTAGTAATCATCATAGTCATAATCAGCAACTAGGCACTTAACACATATTATACGCCAGATGCTAAAAATATAGTATTTCTAACATTCACAAAATCTTTCAAAATGATTCTGTTCTCATTTTATGAGTGAGAAGACTGAGTCTCAAAAACCTCTCATTTGTGTAAGGTCTCAGTTCTCATATAAGGAAAACATGAATCTAACATCTCACATTAAGAGTTAAATATAAGACCTCAAGTACTGTATGTTTAGTGTGTCTGACTCTTTGTGAGCCTATGGACTGTAGTCCACCAGATTCCTCTATCCATGGGATTATCCCAGCAAGAATTGTTGACTGGGAGGCTACTTCCTCCTCCAGGGGATCTTCCTTACCCAGGGATAGAAGCTGTGTCTCTTGCATTGGCAGGCAGATTCTTTACCACTTGAGCCACCCAAGGAGCCCAACTTACATCTGCTTAGTCCCAAAGATTGTAGTCTTGAAGGTTCCATAGCTCACTTCTATAGGGTGTGTTTTATATTGTGAATGTTGTTATTTTTAAAGTCCTTTCGAATGGACTGTAAGCTTTGTGAGGTCTTTGAGTGCTTTTATATCATCCAAGCACAAATTGCCTCAGCAGCCAATAAATATTGAGCAACTGGTTGAATTTTTGTGACAGAATTCCTCAAAATAAGAATAAGCAGGTAGCAGAGGTGAGTTCAACCCAAGAGGCAATAAGGCTCTTTTGCTCCAAGATTGTACTCACTGGACAATGGCCCCTTGATGAGAGAAAATAGCTCTAGAAAAATGAGTTAGTAACAATGAGGTCATTTTCTCCTTGAAAAAATAAATGGCTTCAGTTCAGTAACACCTGGACATTATATTTTACTGATATCCTCTGAAAAGTCAGGGAATAGGAGACCATCTCCAAGGTTGTTTCACAACTAATTCAGTGAATTTTCAGCCTTCAGTCAAGGTTACAGTCACAATATGGGGCATCTATCAAATTACTGGACAATGCAGACTGAAAGAACTTCCCCTAACCCTATACACATCCACCCAAAAGAAAAAAACATGAAAACTTTGATTAAAGGAAAAGATTTACAACCTACTTTGTGCTCTCTACTCCATATATCTTCCATATATTCATTACAGAATTGTTCAGTTCTTTCCTTTACCTTGGTTAAGGTGATGTGATAGCTTCATTATGAAGTGTAAGCGTTTCCCTCTCTGGCTATTACTAGATTGAAGAGATTAGATAGAAATACAAGTAAAGTGGACATAAATACAGAAAAGGAATAGCTAACCTAGGGAAACCTATGTATCTTCCTGAATTTGACAAAAGATTTGGGGATTTACAAACAACTATTATTAAGCTATAAGTGGTTGTAAAAACATGTGTTTGGATGTTGCAGGAATGTTGTTGTTGTTTTTCAATCGCTCAGTTGTGTCCAACTCTTTGCAACCCCATGGACTGCAGCACACCAGGCTTCCCTGTCCTTCACTGTCTCTGGAATTTTCTCAAACTCCTATCTATTGAGTTGATGATGTCATCCAACCATCTCATCTTCTGTCATCCCCTTCTCCTCCTGCTTTCAATCTTTCCCAGCATTAGGGTCTTTCTCCAACACTTTGGCCATCAGGCTCTTCATATCAGGTGGCTAAATTATTGGAGCTTCAGCCTCAGTATCAGTCCTTCCAATTAATATTCAGGGCTGACTTCCTTTGGGATTGAGTCTTTGATCTCCTTGCTGTCCAAAGGAAGTTCAAGAGTCTTCTTCAATACTATAATTTGAAAGCATCAATTGTTTGGCACTCAGCTTTCTTGATGGAAGAAGGAATGGTGGAATGTAACCATTGAAATACATGAACAATGACTTTTAAATAGAGTCAGATTACTTCGTCGTGACTTTACTGATGAGTAAAATTTATTAAACTGTTGCTTTCTGAACACTCATTCTAAGAATAAAATGGGATTAGATTTGATATTTTAAGCTTTAGCTACTGTGACTAGTGGCATTTAATTGTGTGCAATATATTCAAGTAAGCAAAATTGCAAATAGAACTGAATGATCTCTTAATGTTAACTGCAGTTTTTATTGACTCATTTCCCTCTATGTTCCTTAAATATTTTATCATTCTGTTTCCCTGTTGCCTTTTATGCATATTTTCAAGCAAGAGTTTTCTTGTCCTACACTGTTTTAAATTAGATCACCCTGTTACTGTACCTATCAATATTGTAAGTAAACACTATTATCCCTGTTAATATAAATTGATCAGCATTTCATTTATGGTGTAAAATTCTATTACTGTCCATTAAATTCCCTGAAAAAGAAGACCTTAATCTGTGAGACATCTTTCTTTTATATGTAGCTAGAAAATACCACCAAATTCTCTTGGCAATTTAGGGTTTGTGTTTAGAAACTGGATGTGATTAAAGAAAAACACTAAATGGAAATGATTTGTAATAACAATTGACAGGGCTTTAGAAAACACTCATAAAATGGTATATAATAAATTCCCAAATAATGGAAAGATTTTCTTTTAAAGACTAATGCTAATTATTTTAAACTATTATAAAAATAGTTTATAATCAACAAAGTTCCTATTTTATATTTTTAAGCTGAAATCCGAGGATCAATTTTTTTTAAAAACTACATGGGCATTTTTCTGGCATTTATATAACCTATAAATCAAACTCTTTGAAAGTTCCTGTTATCTAGATTGATGCTGATCCCTGTAATACTGATCCTTTGTTTATTCTTAACATCATTTTATTTTTCTCAGATATAAAAGTCACTGGACAGCTCTTCTTATGTGGCTTTGTTCTTATAAGGAACGTGAAACTAAGAGACTCTCTGGATAAACCCAGGTGTGATAGGAAACTGATTTCTGTATCAGAGTGGCTTATTGGATCTGTTTCTATGTTTGTTTTCTGGATTCAGTGGCTAATTTGGTTTCTAATCATGCCTTTGACCCCATTTCCAGCCTGTTTGTGGTACGGGTAAAAGAGAGACCCTGCAGTAGGTAATTAAGTCTGCAAATGCAAGGCTGCTTACTTTTCATGGCAGCAGATAATCAGAGTGCTGCTGCTCAAGTGTAAAATGCAGAAATTAATGATCCTATATAATACAGATTAAGGCTTTCATTTTAAAAACTATCAGTGCAGAAGAACAAAGGTAGGAAGAACAGCATGATATTTGGAATTCCAATATATAGTAAAGCTTGCAAATTTTGAAAAAGCTTTTTAAGCATGAAACTAATCAAAATTCGCCTTGTGTTCTAAGGTGATTGATGAGTTCAGAACGCAAATATGTGACTGCCCCATTGCATCTTTGAAAAGGCACAATTAGACACATTTGTCCATGTCTTTTCACTTGTAAACATGCTCTATTGTTCACTCAGATCAAATGGTTTATGTGGAAGCATTTAGCATACTGAGTGCCACATAGTAGGTACTCAGTAAATATTAGTGTTTTTGAGTAAAAAAATTCATAAAGAAATAACAAAGCAATATCCAAGAGTCATGAAAATAACATGCACATGTTTAAAAAAACACATAATCTCATAAAAATGTTTATGTACTATTGTTTATCCCAGTCTAAGGGGCCACAAAGAGTCAGACATGACTGAGCACACACACACACACACCTTGTTACCCAGATATTTTTCACTGTTAGGGCTCGGTAAATCACAAAAGGACTCCTGCCATAGAAGGGTATAAGTTTACAGAGTATCCTTCATACAAAGAAAACTAATTTCCAACAAAATGCCAATATTTGTTGATACAAAGCTTACCTATGCCCCCAAAAAATGTATACATGGCACCACATGATCCAATGATTTAATTTTCACTGAGTCTAAGCATACTGATATAGCTGATATAGCAACATGATCAATTTAATCCAAGATTAAATCTATAGATTTTCCCTGTTCTTTCCTAAATTGTTAGATCATTATGATAATATGCTTCCCCATGATTCACTATTAACCATTTTGTCAATGATTTTTTTTCCTACAAAGTTATTTTTCATTTGTCACTGATAATAAACTGGTTAATCTGATAAATACTTCATTAAAGTAACAACAATGGTGCTATACTGTTTGTGTTCCATACTGAGAAATTTAGACACAGAGTAAAAACAGTAGAACTTTCTCAATGGTACAGTGGGTAAATAATCTACCTGTAATGCAAGAGACATAAGACACACAGATTTGATCCCTAGATTGGGAAGATCCTCTGGAGAAGGAAATGGCAATCCACTCCAGTATTCTTGCCTGGAAAAATCCCATGGACTGAGGAGCAAGGCAGACTACCGTCTTTGGGTTCGTGAGGATTCAGACATGACTGGGCGACTAAGTACAAAAACAGTGACAATTGTCATTTATAGGAACAGTCCTTATCAATAAAAATGTATCATTTTGTTCTCTAATTTATACAGATTCTCACCAGGTCATGCTCAGTGACACTTAAAGATTGGAAAATACATTCACAGTGCCTCTGAAATATTGCTTTAAAAGGTAGTCAACAAGAGAACTCCAAGCTAAGTGACTCATAAAGAGACAGCACCAGTCTCTTTCAGCAGTTGGGAAGACATTTGGTGTGTTGATCTGGCATGGTTCTAAGCTTGTATTAGAAAAATCATGAACACATGAAGAGCAGCATTTGTTGAATATTGGTAACCATTCTAATCTATTTATAAAATATGCTAGGCAGCATTGTTTTCTAAACAGAGAGAAGTGGATTTCTGGCATGTCTTCTCCATCAGATTTTAAATGGCAAGAACATGGTTTGAAGCAAGCCCAGAAGTTACAATAATGAACTCTGTAGTCAAGCCCTTGTACTTTGCAGTTCAACATTCACATTGGCCAGAACACACTCAAGGGTTTAGTGTTTATTCATTGTTTATTCAATAAATAGTCCATAGCAATACAAATTTGCTAATTTACGTTCAGTAACCGTAATGCTGTCACCACCAACAATAGGAGAAACCAGAGTCTCCTTGCACTAACATTGCAAGATCATGCAGATATTTACAGCCTAATTGATCTATTCCTTTTGCAACAAATTATGTAGATATGTGTTTCATCTTAGAATTTTCCTGAAAGCAAAAATTAAAATCACTGCTTGGTTATCTTGAACCAAAATGATGCTATTTAAAGTGGGATACTACAACTATTGAACAAGCTGGTTTCTCAGGAGGGTCTCTTATTGTGCTGCTGCCTGGAAGTGGATATCTGGCCTCTGACCCACCGAATAAAAGCCAATAGGGGGAACTCCAGTGCTGATGCTCTCATGATGAAGGGATGAGGACCCAGGGTCCTGACTGACTACTTCAACATTTTCTCTTTTTTGAAAGATTTTTTTGATGTGGGCCATTTTATAAGGTCTTTATTGAATTTATTGCAATATTGCTTCTGTTTTATGTTTTGCTTTTTGCTATGAAGCATGTGGAATCTTAGCTCCCTGACCAGGGATTGAACCTGCTCTCTCTGTAGTGGAAGATGAAGTCTTAACCTGCACTGCCAGGGAAGTCCCTCAACATTTTACTAGGCTCAGTTTCATGGTTTTGACATCTTTGAAAGATTTTTTATCCAAAAAAAGCCCCCAATTCACATGCAATGTGAACTGACAAAATCAGAGTGGGTACAGGAGATAACAGAGGACTACAAGCCAAAGATAAAGGATTGAGCAAGAAAAATCATTCCTATTTCCTTCTCTTTAAAGAATCAGTTTATTCACATCATTTGGTTTTAGATTCAGGCTTATTTATTTAGTTACCAAAAAATAAGAAATAAAAGCAAAAAAAGAAAACTGAACTATGATATTGGGGCTGTTGTTTTGTTTTTAATGTCCACTAGTCTTCCCAAGTAGTGCTAGTAGTAAAGAACCTGTTTGGCAATGCAGGAAACCCAAGAGACCCAGGTTCTATTCCTGGGTGGGGAAGATCCCCTGGAGAGGGTAGGGCAACCCACTCCAGTATTCTTGCCTGGAGAATCCCATGGACAGAGGAGCTTGGCTGGCTACAGTGTACATAGTCGCAAAAGAGTTGGACATGACTGAAGTGGCTTAGCACACACACACGTCAAGGTTTTGTGTTTCTTAGAGCTAAGAATCCTTACAGGTTGACTTTATATTGCTACCTTGCAGATGAGGATAAAAAGAATTAGAATAAAGGACTGGGGAATGTCATTCAACCATAAATAGAAAAGCTGAGGCTCAAATGCTCAGTTGGAAAACTGAACTAGTACAAATAAAACTGAACATCTTTAAAAGAAGCAGAATCTAGCTTAATTTAGCTTTGAAGCATATATATTACCATATGTAAAAGAGATAGCCAGTGGGAGTTTGCTGTGTCACACAGGGAACTCAAAGCTGGTGCTCTGTGACAATCTAGAGGGTTGGGATAGGGAGGGAGGTTCAAGAGACAGAGGACATATGTATATCTATGGCTGATTGATAATGATGTATGACAAAGACAATCACAATATTATAAAGTAATTATCCTCTAATTAAAAATAAAAAGAAGCAGCAGCATGGCAGAAGGGTAATGTCCAGTTTTGTTGGTATTTATAACCATTTCCCACTCTCCCATAATAAAGGCTACAAAAAGTATACTAAACTACTCTTTTTGACTCTTGCTATTTATCCTGAATATTCCTCTGATTCTTAGCCTTGAATCCTTTCCTTCTTTCTTATCAATTTGTCTGCTTTCCACATCTAACCCTATGAGTTTATGCCAAACTTGAATAGTTTTCCTTTTCTTTTCTGTCTCAATTCCAGATGAAGTTCCTCAGATTAACTGTTCTTTACTCCATGCAATTCAAATGAAAGTAAGAGGCTCCCTAGATTGGACCCAGAATCCAGAAGCCAGAAATGCAGAATTCTGTGTGAGATTCCTCAGGCTTAAACGTTTGTAATTCTACAATTCTAAAAATATGTACAGCCCCCAAACATCTGTAGACTGATCTAGCATTCTAGATCTAGTCTAATTCTTATGACTTCTGTACTGTAACAAAAAGACAAGGAAAGGGGAAATATGATAGAAACTTAAGAAAATTTATCACTCTAGAATGCCAATATATAACAAGAGGAATTCTAGAAAGAAATGATAGTTTTTCCAATTATGTAGATTACGACATATTTACCACATAGCCCTTAGGCATGATTTACAAGGGGAAAAAAAATGGAGCTATTCTAGTAGGGAAACTATTCCCAGAGAATATCAAAGACTTCTCAAGACTTTTTTTTCCAAAAAGAAAATAGATTTTATTCCAAATGTTTTGTGAAAAATAAGCTGGGAGATCTCCATAAGATGATAAAGAAAGCACATACTTTTCCTGTCAGTTAAAAAACTTGGATATTGGAAATGCCAGGGGAAAAGATTTGTTCCATAAAGCCGTGGTCCAAACATGAAGTGAATGAACTTCTGCCAGAATAATGGTGGTCAATAATAAATGACTGCATAGATTGCATGCTCAGTTGTATCTGACTCCTCACAACCCGTTGGACTGTAGCCCGCCAGGCTCTTCTGTCCATGGAATTTCTCAAGCAAGAATCCTGGAGTGGGTTGCCGTTTCCTTCTCCAGGGGATCTTCCTGATCCAGGGGATTGAATCTGAGTTTCTTGTGTCTCCTGCATTGGCAGGGGGATTCTATACCACTGCACCAAGGGAAATAGGTAATATGTATTTGAATATATATTATCTTTTAAAATAGAATTTAATTCAAATCAATTAATGTAATTGATTTAAGAATATAACTAGTTTTAATAATTGTCCTGTTTAACAATTAGCTCACAAAATTCATAAAAAATTAACAATTGGCTATTAAGGGGCATCCCAGGTGGCATTAGTGGTAAAGAACCTCCTGCCAGTGCAGGAGACATAAGAGACACAAGTTAGATCCCTGCGTTGGGAAGATCCCCTGGAGAATGAAATTGCTACCCACTCCAGTATTCCTGTCTGGAGAATCCCATGGACAGAGGAGCCTGGCAGGCTGCACTCCATGGGGTGGCAAAGAGTCAGACATGACTGAAGCGACTCAGCATGCATGCATCAAGAAGCCACCTGAGCTGGCTCCCAGGGCTCCTTTACGTCCTATTATTCAGTGTCTAGCTCCGGAAAGTACAAATCTATACTGAGCCTTCATCACTTTGGTGGAGGGGTTCCTTTATTTAAAATGATTAATTAATTGTTTTAATTGTGGTGAAATACAGATAGCATGGAAAAGGAAATGGCAACCCACTCCAGCATTCTTGCCTGGAAAATCCCATGGACAGAGGAGCCTGGGGGCAGGCGGCAGCTACAGGGGTCGCAAAGAGTCAGACACAACTGAGCAACTGAGCACAAGAACACAGATAACATAAATTTTACCATGTTAACCATTTTAAAGTGTACAGTTCACTGACACTAAGAACAACCATTGTCACCATCCATCCACATAACTCTTCATCTTGCAAAACGGAAACTCTGTACCCATTAGACAGTAATTCTCCATCCCCTTTCCTTACAGTCCCTGGTAGCCACAATTCTACTAGTCTGTGTGAATTTGGTTTCTCAAGGTACTTCATATAAGTGAAAGAATACAGTATTTGTCCTCTTGTAATTGGCTTACTTCACCTAGCAAAATGTCTTCAGAGTTAGTCCATGTCACGGTGTGAAGAGAGGTTTCTTTAAGGGTGACCAGTGGTCCTGGGAAAACGTCAGAAACACCAGGTATTCCCTCTGCAGGCTCCTCGTCCTGCTGGTCCTGCCTGCTAGAGGATCCTGTCAGACAGTTTTCTGCTGTGAGTCAGGGACCAGACATTGTGGAAAATATACATGCCAGGACTTCCCTGCCAGTCCAGTAGTTCAGACTCTGCGCTTTCAAGGAAGGAGGCACAAGATCAAATCCTGGTTGAGGAGCTAAGATCTCGCGTGTCCCTCACCAAAGCTAAAAGAGAAAGAAAGAAAGAAAATACACTTGCCAAGCTCTCCAAGTTCCCTTCACTTGGGTTAGGGTTACCCTCAAAGAAACCCTATATTGTCCAATATTTATATAATAAATACTCATCTTCTCCCATATGGTCTGGAAGGGGTTAATGAATGACAAAAATCCCTTTGGGATTATATTTGCTACAGGACTCTGGAAGCCCTAAAGCATCTACTCTTCTCACCTCTGATTGGTGTTTAGTCGCTTAGTCGTGTCCAGCTCTTTAGCGACCCCATGGACTGTAGCTCTGCCAGGCTCCTCTGTCATGGGATTTCCTAGGCAAGAATACTGGAGTGGGCTGCCATTTCCTTCTCCAGGGGACCTTCCCGACCAAGGGATCGAACCCACGACTCATGCATTGGCAGGCAGATTCTTTACTACTGAGCCACCTGGGAGGACCCTTTGTTCATTAGAATATTAAAATTAAAAGTGATTCTCATTTTCTCTCTTTCAAGCTCTTCTCTTCTTTCCTTTCTTTTTGTCAAATGTTCACATTTCTAACTATATATTTATATATAACTGTCTACTTTTTTTATTTTAAAAGACACATATTTACATATGATTCTGTTTTTATTCGTAGCATTTCTTTCACAAACACCTGGATATATAATCCTAAGTAACACTTTTTCATAAAGACAGATTAAAATTTACTAGAACAAATACTCTTCTAGTAAAACTGCACTAAGGTCAGGTGTGCTGGTATTTCCATCTCTTTCAGAATTTTCCACAGTTTATTGTGATATACACAGTCAAAGGCTTTGGCATAGTCAATAAAGCAGAAATAGATGTTTTTCTGGAACTCTCTTGCTTTTTCGATGATCCAGTGGATGTTCCTGACCTGCCTCTTGAGAAATCTGTATGCAGGTCAGGAAGCAACAGGTAGAACTGGACATGGAACAGACTGGCTCCAAATAGGAAAAGGAGTACATCAAGGCTGTATATTGTCACCCTGCTTATTTAACTTATATGCAGAGTACATCATGAGAAATGCTGGACTGGAAGAAACACAAGCTGGAATCAAGATTGCCGGGAGAAATATCAATAACCTCAGATATGCAGATGACACCACCCTTATAGCAGGAAGTAAAGAGGAACTAAAAAGCCTCTTGATGAAAGTGAAAGAGGAGAGTGAAAAAGCTGGCTTAAAGCTCAACATTCAGAAAACGAAGATCATGGTATCCGGTCCCATCACTTCATGGGAAATAAATGGGGAAACAGTGGAAACAGTGTCAGACTTTATTTTTTGGGGCTCCAAAATCACTGCAGATGGTGACTGCAGCCATGAAATTAAAAGACGCTTACTCCTTGGAAGAAAAGTTATGACCAACCTAGATAGCATATTCAAAAGCAGAGACATTACTTTGCTGACTAAGGTCTGTCTAGTCAAGGCTATGGTTTTTCCTGTGGTCATGTATGGATGTGAGAGTTGGACTGTGAAGAAGGCAGAGTGCTGAAGAATTGATGCTTTTGAACTGTGGTGTTAGAGAAGACTCTTGAGAGTCCCTTGGACTGCAAGGAGATCCAACCAATCCATTCTGAAGGAGATCAGCCCTGGGATTTCCTTGGAAGGAATGATGCTGAAGCTGAAACTCCAGTACTTTGGTCACCTCATGCGAAGAGTTGACTCATTGGAAAAGACTGGGATGCTCGGAGAGACTGGGGGCAGGAGGAGAAGGGGATGACAGAAGATGAGATGGCTGGATGGCATCATTGACTTGAGTCTGAGTGAACTCCAGGAGATGGTGATGGACAGGGAGGCCTGGCATGCTGCGATTCATGGGGTCGCAAAGAGTCGGACACGACTGAGCGACTTAACTGAACTGAACTGAACTCAGTTAAATCAGGTTATTGGTATCCCATCTCTGCTCCTAATGCTGTCCCCAGACTTTCCAAGGCATTGCCCACAACTAATTGTTCCTTTAAACTTTCTTTCCCATTATTTCTCATTTATCTCTTCCTACAATTTTTTTCAAAGCAGTTCTTCATTTTACAGTAACACATTCTCATAGCTCTTATGTAGTTTCACTAGTAGGCAATAAATTAAGAACATATTTGAGAGAAAACCAAATATCATATATTAAAGTATATATATATATATATATATGGAATCTAGAAAAATGGTACTGATGAACCTATCTGCAGGGCAGGAATAGAGACACAGATGTAGAAAATGTACTTGTGGACACAGTGGGGGAAGGAGAGGGTGGGATGAATTGAGAGAGTAACATTGAAACTATAATTACCTTGTGTAAAATAGAAGGCTAGTAGGAAGTTTTGCTATATAACACAGGGTGCTCAGCCTGGTGCTCTGTCATGATCTTGAGAGGTGGGGGTGAGAGGGAGGTTCAAGAGGAAGGGGATATATATGTATATATACAAACTTATGGCTGATTCACAATGTCATATGGCAGAAACCAACACAACACTGTAAAACAATTATCCTCCTCAGTTCAGTTCAGTTCAGTCGCTCAGTCGTGTCTGACTCTTTGCGACCCCATGAATTGCAGCACGCCAGGCCTCCCTATCCATCACCATCTCCTGGAGTTCACTCAAACTCATGTCCATCAAGTCCGTGATGCCACCCAGCCATCCCATCCTCGGTCGTCCCCTTCTCCTCCTGCCCCCAATCCCTCCGAGCATCAGAGTCTTTTCCAATGAGTCAACTCCCCGCATGAGGTGGCCAAAGGACTGGAGTTTCAGCTTCAGCATCAGTTCTTCCAAAGAAATCCCAGGGTTGATCTCCTTCAGAATGGACTGGTTGGATCTCCTGGCAGTCCAAGGGACTCTCAAGAGTCTTCTCCAACACCACAGTTCAAAAGCATCAATTCGTCGGCGCTCAGCCTTCTTCACAGTCCAACTCTCACATCCATACATGACCACAGGAAAAACCATAGCCTTGACTAGATGGACCTTGGTCGGCAAAGTAATGTCCCTGCTTTTGAATATGCTATCTAGGTTGGTCATAACTTTTCTCCCAAGGAGTAAGTGTCTTTTAATTTCATGGCTGCAGTCACCATCTGTGGTGATTTTGGAGCCCAGAAAAATAAAGTCTGACACTATTTCCACTGTTTCCCCATCTATTTCCCATGAAGTGATGGGACCGGATGCCATGATCTTCGTTTTCTGAATGTTGAGCTTTAAGCCAGCTTTTTCACTCTCCTCTTTCACTGTCATCAAGAGGCTTTTTAGTTCCTCTTCACTTTCTGCCATAAGGGTGGTGTCTTCTGCATATCTGAGGTTATTGATATTTCTCCCGGCAATCTTGATTCCAGCTTGTGTTTCTTCCAGTCCAGCATTTCTCATGATGTACTCTGCATATAAGTTAAATAAGCAGGGTGACAATATACAGCCTTGACATATTCCTTTTCCTATTTGGAACCAGTCTGTTGTTCCATGTCCAGTTCTAACTGTTGCTTCCTGACCTGCATACAGATTTCTCAAGAGGCAGGTTAGGTGATCTAAATATAAATTCAAAAAAAAAGAATATATTTAAATATCATGGTCAAACTGAGATCTCACACTTCATGCTCTCATTGATTGAATTTCTCCAGTCTCAGATAAAACTGCATGGGCAGAATTCCTTTCCTATCTGTAAAGATAGAGAATTGACTAGGACGCTCAGTAGTTCTAAACAGTGCCCTTCTATGCCCAGGTCATAATCAATTAAAAGACCAGAACATAGTTAGGCATCCTTACATCTTTGGTGTCTAGTACTTAGAACTTGAAAAATTAACATGTGTTGAGTGATGTAAGTCATCAATATAGAGTCACATCACAGCTTTGTAAGATGAAATGGACGAAACAGCCTCAATAAGAGAACAGCAGTTAGAAAAATAAAATTATCATGCTGTTTTGGTATTAACTTTTGGCAGAAAGGGAATGGAAGGTTAGAAGAAGCTAGTTGGACTGTACCTTTTTTTTCTCTTTCATCCCACACTGGACTATTACTCAGCCATAACTAAGGAACAAAATTGGGTCATCTCAAAGACATGGATGGACCAAAAGTATGTCATACAGAGTGAAGTAAATCAGAATAAAAAAAAACAAATATCACACATTAAGGCATAAATGTGCAATCTAGAAAAATGGTATAAGTGATCCTGTTTGAAAAGCAGACATAGAGATACAAACTTAGAGAAAAAACTATGGGCTCCAGAGGGGAATAGTAGAGGTAGGAGGAACTGAGAGATTGGGATTGACATATACACTATTGATATCATGCATAAAATGGACAACTAATGAGAACGTACTGTACAGTACAGAGAACTCTGCTTAATGCATGGTGGTGACCTGAATGGAAAGGAAGTCCAAAAGGGAGAGTATATATGTATGGCTGATTCATTTTGCTGTACAGTAGAAACTAACACATCATTGTAAAGCAATGATGCTCCAATAAAAATTAATTTTTAAAAAAGAAGATAGCTTTATGCTACACACTATTATTAATATATATATATTAATATATATATATTCCTTATATGCATATAATATTAGTGATTTAAAGAGTACACATTGGTGCCAAAATACTTAAATTTGAATCCTGACTCTGCCACTGTGTAACCGTGAGACTCTAGACAAGACATGTGGTACCTCTATCCCTCAGTTTCATCAACATAAACTGATATTAACAGACCAACCTGATAAAGTGGTTGTGAGAAGTGAATCAAATCATATAAAGCTTTAGCACAGAGACTAGAACATAGGTGTGATTTTTTTTTACTTTTTTTGTCATTAGTTGACCATTTTATCATCACTTAGAGGTGGGTATTAATGCCACCACTTTACAGCTAAGGAAATCTGAAACTAAATACAAAAAGTTGTCAAGTGTTACACAATAAAACAAATTTGAACTCAAGACAGAGATTTTTGCTCATGTATCACAAAAGATGCTTTTATAAAGCACTGTATTTTATTCTGGCTCATTATTATTTCTATCAGTTATTGTGCAGAGTTCTAATAGCCATGTTACCATGCTCTGAGGAGTTCTGAGTTCTGTAGAGACATTTGCTCCTTCTCTTCATGGCCCTACCTTGCCTGCCTGTTCCACTTCTTGTATCTGAGTTCTGAAGTTTGATGCTCTCCTCTTCCAGCCCATGTGGACAGCCCTTCACAGGTCTGGGCTGGCAGTATGCCTGCCAATAGTAATCCCCTCCTCCTGACGATTTTTACTCTAATCATTCTATGGAATTGATAGAAACAAGTACATACAACCAGACTGATCATAACCACCTCAAAATCAGAACAAGCAGAAACTGAGTGAAGATCTGAAAGGAATGATATGAGTAAAATCCAGAGAGTGTATGTATGAGCATTATAGAATCTATTTTGTCTCCCCAGAGAACTTTTGCTCACTCATTTGTGTTTCTCTGTAAGTTAGTAAGGGTATTTGTTAATGTACTTAGTTAATTCATTCAACTGTACCACAATGTTAACTTGGGACACTGATACCTCAAGATGGAGATTTATACAGAAAATTATTTTGAAGCAAGAGTATTGATACTTTAGTCTGAGTTGTCTGTGGTGCAGTATTCAGCAAAGTTAGGTACCAACAAGACACTGAATAGGTTAGTTATTAGGCGTATTTTCAGAAATTTTACTGGTATTTTTTCCATCTGCAACGTCTCATGAGGAAGATGACATAAATATTTCAGATAATCACTTATCTGAGAGTGATCTGTTTAAGGATGCTCAGTGCAATGCACTAAGCATGATACTTACAATAAAATGCTACAATTTTTCTTGCAATCCAATCTAATCCTTAATTAGAAGAGAAATGGTGACCTAATTTGTCTAAACTTGATTCCTAAATATTTGCATGCTAATTTCATTTTTCTTCTAGTTTTACTCCGATTGACACATAGCATTGTGTGAGTTTAAGAAGAACGGTATAATAATTTGTTTTATAAACATCATGAAATGATTGCCAAAATAAGCTAGTGAAGGTCCACTATCTTATATAAATACAAAATGAAATGAAAAGAAAAAAGTTATTCCTCGTGACGAGGACTCTTAGGATTTTCTTTCTTATTAACCTACACATTTAACATACGGCAGTGCCAATTATATTTATCATGTTGTACATTACATCCCTGGTGCTTATTTATATTATAACTGGAAATTTGTACTTTTGGCTACCTTCATCCAATGCTTAATTTCAACTTATTTGGTCATTAGAGTCTAAAATTTATAAAATTGTGAAGTATTTGAAACAATACTTCTTCTTTAACTTTATAGTAGTTTTATTTCATCTAATATGCTTTCCAAATTTTTGTATATTACTATTTCAGACATGCAGATGAAAAAACAATGCTGCCTAGTGAAACATCCTTAACTATAATTATCAATTTGTATTGTTTGATGGTCTTGCTGAATTTACTTTCAGTCTTGATGAATTTATTTTAAGCAATAATTTTCCTTTAAATTGTCCTCTTATTTCATCATGATTCTGCCCCAAAACAGTTATAAACATTAAACTTAAATTCTTCACCATAATCATTGTTAAGCTTTTTCATCAGTTTTTTCCTTCTATAAAACCCTAAAGTCATCATTCCAATACCTTAATCTTTTATACAAAATCTTTACTATAATATTGCTGATTTGCTTATTGTTCTGCTTATATTACTTATTCTTCTTAATTCTTGCCATTGTATATTAGTTATTTTTCTACGATATCTTTTTTCTATACTCCGTTAATCCAAATATCATATTTTCTTTGTATCCTTCAGCAAACTTTCTTGCTTTAACATGTCTAATTTTTGCATATTTTTAATATGGCTAAATTGAGCATGTGTGAATTATTTACATTATTTGTGCTGTTGAATATGTTTTCTTTTGCCTTCCACTTGAGAATATGACCCACTTTTCAAAACAGGTAAATCAATTGCTGACAAGAATCACATTTTATCAATTCATATTTATCTTCTTTGGTCAAGATGTATTGTCTAAATTGTACATTCTTAGCACATTTCATTGCCTGACTAATAATAGAGGAGCTTGGGGAAAAGTGAAACGGTAAAACTTTATTGTACATTTTATAAACTTTACTATTTTACTATGTCTTAGGTATTTGGCTGAAATTCATGAATGTGAACGCTGGAACAAGTGTCAGTGGTCGTCAAGTCTGATCTTATATTTTACCAGTAGGACTGTTAGGCCTCAGGTGGTGCTAATGGTAAAGAATCTGCCTGCCAAAGCAGGAGTCCCTGGGTCTGAAGATCTCCTGGAGGAGGAAACGGCACCCCACTCCAGTATTCTTGCTGGGAGAATCTCATGGACTGAGGAGCCTGGTGGGTTATAGTCCATGGGCTCTCAAAGAGTCAGACATGACGGAGTGCCTGCATAAGCCTAGAGAAGTTAAGGCGCACGTGCGTGCATGCATGCTAAATTATTTCCATTGTGTCCAACTCTGTGTTACCCTACAGACTTTAGCCTGCCAGGCTCCTCTGTCCATGGGATTCTCCAGGCAAGAATACTGGAGTGAGTTGCCATGTCCTCCTCCAAGGGATTTTCCAGACTCAGGAACTGAACCTGTGTCTCTTACATCTCCTGTGTTGGCATGTGGGTTCTTTACCACTGAGCCACCAGGAAAGCCAAGCACTATTTTAGCCTTCCATATACCATGCCTGAGCTCTGGGATACTAAGGGGCCATGGCTCTGTGCTGGAACAGAGGTGCTGGAACAAAGAGATGTTACGTGCTAACCATGGCAGCAGAATAAATCTACGAAGGAGTGAAAACAGAATACTCTTCTGTGTTCTGTTTCTTAGTGTTGTCAATGAAACTACTGTGCCTTTGTGAGAACAAATTCTGTCTTCCTCAGAGGCTACATAACTCCCTAATGGTAAATTAGTCACTTTGGAGGCACATTAACTCTTCCTGGCCACTGAGGTGTCATTATGAGGAAATCTTCTGTTTCTAGGCCATTGGTTGGAATGATAGTAAACTATGCTAAGTGGGACCCCAGCGGCCTGAAAGACCTAAGGTACCTTCCTTAGTGCTAAATTTGCTGCAAAACTTAGGGATATTCCCCCAAGCCCTACAGCTCCCAGACGCTTAAACATGTTTTAAGATTTTTTTTGGCCAAAGCTGGCACCATATCAAGTTGTCTTTATTTTAACTTCAGAGGTCTCAGGTCTGCTCTGCATTCATCCAGTATCTAATCCATCCAGGGGCCCAGAGTCCTCACACTGCCTCCAGGTGTTCATTTTTTTGTGCCATCAAGACTTGTGATTGAAAAAAAAAAAACAAATTTGTGATCCATCTTTATATTTTGCCCTCCTGGCTCCATACTCCTCCCTCTTCTACAATGAAATACATCAACATTCAATTCCATTCCCACAAGAGTCTACACCAGCCAGGGTTTGTTTTTTTTTTCTCAGTTGAAATATAGTTGACACATAAAATTATATTAGTTTCATATATACAACATAATGTTCAGATATTTGTATATACTGTAAAACAGAGGTAGTTTTTATTAAGGGGCAAAATAACACATATTATGCTGTTAGTAGTGTGAGTTGTTAAATAATGGCTTAATAGTTAATCATTAAATGATTCAATAAAGTTAAACTAATACTGACTTTCATAGATAATAGTGAATTTACATCTTCCCTCTAAGATATGCTTTAAAACTAAGTAATTTATCTCATTAGATCAAGAAGCACATTGATAGTATAAGAAATTTAAAAGGCACAAAAAGTTTTAAAGTAAGACATATCTCCTTCAGTCCTTGATCTGATCCTAAAAGTCTAGTCTCCCCCTTCTGTACGGCCACTTATCTTACAAGTTAACTGTGCATTTTCCTATGGGAAATCTATAAATATGTCCAGAAATACACAAATATATAGACAATTCTTTTATACAAATTTTAGCATGTAGACACTGTTATAAAACTTGCTTTATTCACTTAATTATATGGGCTTCCCTGGTGGCTCAGACCATAAAGAATCTGCCTACAATACAGAGACCCAGGTTTGTATATGGAAATATATAGACAATTCTTCTATTCAAATGCTAGCATTTAGACACATTGTTATACAAATTACTTTATTTGCTTAAATATATAAAGTGGGATGATTCTATTTTTATATATACTGAGTAGCAGCATTATTAACAGCTATATAATTTTCCTTCAGTTCAGTTTAGTTCAGTCGCTCAGTTATATCTGACTCTTTACAACCCCATGGACTGTAGTACCCCAGGCTTCCCTATCCATCACCAACTCCTAGAGCCTACTCAAACTCATACCATCCAGCCATCTCATCCTCTGTCATCCCCTTCTCAGGCCTTCAGTCTTTCCCAGCATCAGGATCTTTTCCAATGAGTCAGTTCTTCACATGAGGTGGCCATAGTACTGGAGTTTCAACTTAAGCATCAGTCCTTCCAAAGGATATTCATGACTGATTTCCTTTAAGATTGACTCATTTGGTCTCCTTGCAGTCCAAGGGACTCTCAAGAGTCTTCTCCCAACACCACAGTTCAAAAGCATCACTTTGGCACTCAGCTTTCTTTATAGTCCAATTCTCACATCATGTATGGATATACATGACTACTGGAAAAACCGTAGCTTTGATTAGATGGACTTTTGTTGGCAAAGTAATGTCTCTGCTTTTTAACATGCTAGGTTGGTCATAGCTTTTCTTCCAAGGAGCAAGTATCTTTTAATTTCATGGCTGCAGTCACCATCTGCAATGATTTTGGAGCCCAAGAAAATAAAGTCTCTCACTGTTTCCATTGTTTCCCCATGTATTTGCCATGAAGAGATGGGACGAGATGCCATGATCTTAGTTTTCTGAATATTGAGTTTTAAGTCAACTTTTTCACTCTCCTCTTTCATTTTCATCAAGAGGCTCTTTAGTTCTTCTCCACTTTCTGCATATCTGAGGTTATTGATACTTCTCCCAGCAATCTTGATTCTAGCTTGTGCTTCATCCAGCCTGGTATTTTGCCTGATGTACTCTGCATAGAAGTTAAATAACCAGCGTGACAATATACAGCTTTGACATACTCCTTTCCCGATTTGGAACCAGTCTGTTGTTCCGTGTTCAGTTCTAATTGTTGCTTCCTGACCTGCATACAGATTTCTCAGGAGGCAGGTCAAGGTGGTCTGGTATTCCCATCTCTTAAAGAATTTGCCACAGTTTGTTGTGATCCTCACAGTCAAAGGACATGGCATTATCAATAAAGCAAAAGTAGATATTTTTCTGGAACCTCTTGCTTCTTCAATGATCCAGCAGATGTTGGCAATTTGATCTCTGGTGCCTCTGCCTTTTCTAAATCCAGCTTGAACATCTGGAAGTTCACGGTTCACATACTGTTGAAGCTTGGCTTGTCGAATTTTGAGCATTACTTTGCCACCATGTGAGATGAGTTCGATTGTGCAGTAGTTTGAACATTATTTGGCCTTTCTTTAGGACTGGAATGAAAATAGTTTTCCTTAGAATGGAAATATCATGATTTATCCAACTAATCCCCAGTGCTGGATATTTAAGGGTTTTTCTTCCAAACTTCTGTTATTATAAACAATGCCACATGTGGTGTTTATTCATTTTTTTATTTTTGTCACACCATGTGGCTTGCAGTATCTTAGTTCCCTAACCAGGGACTGAACCCAGGTCCTTGGCAGTGAAAGCAGAATCCTAACTACTGGACCACCAGGGAACTCCCTACATATGGTATTTTTAAAAACAGGCTTTAAGCATAAGTGTGAATATATCTGCAAAATAAATCCCTAGAAATTGAATTGTTGAAACAAAAGTCCTATATATTTTTAATATTGATAGATAATATTAAAAGGCCACCTGCAGAATCTGGAATGATTCACATGACCTCGACATTATATTGTGTTATCATGTTTCAATGTTGGCCAATTTAATAAGCCAAAAAAATGATTTCACATGGAAGAAGCTAACACAGTTGGCTCACACTTAGGACACCTAAGCCAATGCTCTTTTTCTCATCTTAACCTAGTTACAGAGACACAGTTAGGAAAAAGGCTCCCTGTATAACCACAGAGATGACAGCACATTTGTAGACTCCAGCCTCCTCTAATCTGAGAAGTCAGGCAGGAAGGATGTGAAGTCTGGGTGAGCACAGATATAAGTGAACAGCCAAAATACAAAGAGAATAGGAAGAGGGGGATAGTAAGAGTCACCACTGACATAATCCAATGAGACCCTGGAGACACCAATAGGACACACTGAAAGAGGGCATGGTGAGGAGATATCAGTCACCCCAAAATGGAGCTCTGACTTGACTTAAACAACCAGTGTTACTTCTCCTCCATCAGCTCTCTAGAATCCTTATTCTTATTCTCACGATGGTATATTTGCAGGTTCTGTTTCTGAAACATTAATAACAGACTTTTCATCCTATGCAGTAGGATTTAGCAAGAACCATGTTTCTCTAGGACTTGTCTTTCTTTCTTCTCTCTTTCTCTCATCTTTCTTTCAAAATTTTTGAAATACTGTGTTTGAATCAATGGAACAAATGGTAAGTAAAAGCATCCCAAAGACTCTCCTTTCATTAAAAAAAAAAAAAAAAACTTAGATAAACCAATCTTTTCCAATAAGAAGAGAAAAAAGAAATAGCAGACCCAACATAATAGTCTTTATAGCCTCATAAACCACAGTACCACCCAAGATGTTAACAAGCTGGCATGTTTTGAGCATCAAAGATAGTGAGGAAACTGTGTTTACATGTTTGGCACAAAAACTAATGAGGAAAGTCAATTGGCCCTTTGTCTTGAGGGTCTGAAGCGCTGAGCTCTAATGTTTGGTTTCTTCGTTGGCACTTGTTCAAGTAATCGCTCGTGGCCTGACAAAGCCGCACTTGTGTTTTATTACTGGCCATGCTGAACTCTCCCGCGTGAGCTGTGTTGTCTCTCAATAGAGTGCTGCAGCCGAGGGCACACTTATTTGAAAACACTAAATCAGAGCATGATGATCTTTGCCCAAGCAGAGCAACTCAGAGAACAACAAAAAAACGCGCAGAGTACGCTGCCTTTTGTTTGCAGAGGGAGGGCAGTGAGGACAGGAGGAAGATAGCCCCAGAGCCTGTGACACAATGATTTGGAAATAGGAGCTATTAAACCTACTTTGTAAGAGAAATCTTTCCCCCTCCTAATCATGGAAGCGGTGTTAACATCAGAACCTGACTTAATGCATCACAGGGCAGGATCTGATCCGTGAGTCCTCAACTCAAGCCTGCAGGGGCAAGAGACGTCAAGGTGACCCCACAGGCCTTTTCTCCCTGGAATTCTAAGGTGCTGTGCAAGAGTATCATGTTACTCTGTGAGGAAGCTGACTTTAGCTTTGAAAATACAGTCTGGTAGGAAAGGAAGGCTTCAAAGTAGGTCAAGCACAGTGTTTGTAAGTTTTCTCATTAGCTCACTTTTTTTTTTTTAACCTTCTTTCCTGCTTTTTCTTCTTCCTTTTATCACTATTTATATTATTATTATTTTCCATTTAGAGTTAGAGATGCCTTGGACCATCCTGGAATTTTTATCTGCACCACTGAACAAGTATCCAAACATTTGGCTGCTATTTTCAAAGTTCTGAACCAGAAACGAGGACTCCAAAATCTGGTTGCAAACAACATTTTTTAAGTGACAGTTTTGGCAGTCTTACCTACAAATCCAGTAAAAATAAAACCTAGAACAGTTTGTTCTTATACTATTTCTAGTACCAGTACTGTGAAGAAAGTACTGAGCTACACATAATTAAATTTATTTTTCCTTTAAGTGACTGAAATTTTACATGTTCAAAACAGGAAAACTTGGGCTAGGTTAAGAGACGGCCTTGCCTTTGCCAAGTCCTTGAAGTTCTCTCTGGCTGTCTGCCTCCCCTCAGATTTTTTTCCTGAAGGGTGTAAGTGTACACTCAGCCCCGCCCCTGCCACTGAATGAACCTGAGCTATGCCTGTGCTGAGAACATGCTGAGAATTATCCCTGGGGAAGTCACATGATGTAAATTTAAACCTTTAGAATATTCAGATTTTATTTAACTAAATGTCATCTCTCTACCTTTAAATAAGCAATATTTTCTGCTAATTACTTCTTCAATATTTACTTGTAAAATGAAGAGGATGCTCATCCCAGGAATGCTTCTTCTGACAATTGTGTACCACTTTAAAAAAAAGAAAAAAACTTTTAATTTTATATTTGAGTAGAGGCAATTAACAATGTTGTGATAGTTTCAGGTGAAGGGCGAAGGGACTCAGCCATACATATACATGTATCCATTCTCCCCCAAACTCCCCTCGCATCCAGGCCATGACATGACATTGAGCAGAGTTCCCTGTACTATACAGTAGGATGTTGTTGGTCATCTGTTTTAAACATAGCAGTGTGTACATGCCAATCCCAGACTCTCTAACTATCCCATCCCCCCATTCTTTCCCTCTGGCAACCATAAATTCGTCCTCTAATTCTGTGAGTCTGTTTCTGTTTTGTAAATAAATTCATTTGTATCATTTCTGTTTTAGATCCCTCATATAAGGGATGCCATACAATATTTTTCTTTTTTATATATCTCAAGCTTTCACAGTTCCTGCAGAAAGGAAAGCATTAATTTTACATGCAAGTGAAGTCATTCCAAATTCCTATTCCTGTTGTTAGCAATATTTACTCTTGGGTAATGACCTGAGTGTGCCAGAAACACAAATGACCTGTTGGTGGTTGCAGAATAAGTAAACACGTAGAAGCTTCCTAGAATAAAACAATCCGTAAGGCGGGGGGAAGAAAAATGGTGGGCTCCTGGCCTTTGAAATCCACCTAAGGCGATACTAAGTGAAGTCTCCTACCTGAAGTCCACCGCCCTCGCCAGTGGAGGAAGGCAACGTGTTTAAACAGGATTTGCTTGTATTAATCGGCAGTTCTATTCTGGGCCTTGAGATCAAGGGAGATCTCCTGGGAAGGGATGAGCCCCCCTCCACGCCCCAGTTCCCTGTCTGCCTCAACTCCCTGCCACCCATCTCTCCTCCGCTCATCCTGTGTCTTCCCACCCCGCGCAGGCACCCAGTATTGCTTCTTCCCGCAGGCTTTGCTGCAAAAATGTCAGCCATCACATCGCAGCAGCTCACAGTCAGAGCTCAGATTGCGAAACGGAGCCAGGAGGTGGAGGGAGGGGATGGAAAACAGGAACTGCGCTCCTAAGCTACTTCTCCACGGAGGAGCTGTCCACAGCCTGCGCTCTGGATGGATGCACTCAGGCTGCGGAGATGCAGGTTCTGCGAACCGCGCTGAATCCTTATCCAGGGAAACGGGCTGCTCGGCACAGAGGGACCTGAGGGCCTCCTGACCTGCCCCCTCCAACTCCCACCTTCTGCGGATGATTCACTCAGTATCTATCGACGTGAATGTTAAAAGCTAACCACTATCACGGTCTTTTATGGCAAAAATTCTCCCCCCACCCGCATTGTGACAGGTATGCCCTGCCTATAAACCATTTGCAGTTTTAATGTACACAGGGCCTTTTTGTGAAACATAAGCTAAATAAATTTGTTTGCAACCTAGAGTGGTGTATATACATATCTATGAATACAGTCTATATATGTCATAATGTGTACTATATTTGCTATTTTTTACAACACATATTCATATGTATCATAATGTTTAGCAGTGGTGGCTCAAGTGGTAAAGAATCTGCCTGCCAGTGAAGAAGACACAGGTTCCATCCCTGGACTGGGAAGATTCCCTGAAGAAGGAAATGGCAACCCACTCCAGTATCCTTGCCTAGAGAATTGCAAGGGAGCCCGGCAGCCTACAGTGCATGGGGTCACAAAGAGTCAGACATGACTGAGCAACTGCATATATATACATATATCATAATGTCTACTTAAATGTATACTATCCATTCTTTGTGTAAATACATTAGGCTACAGAGTTAGCTTAGTCATGAAAGGACTTTTCTACCTTCAATACCTATAAGTCATGGGGGTATGGGATTCACTCACCAAATGTGGAAGAACCAAGGCCAACCAAGTATAATACTAACAACAATCTATGAACAAGTGTGAATTTCACAGTGGGAACCATACCTCATAGAATAAAGATGATAGCTTTGTGCTTTCGGGTCCCTCTGTTGGTGTGACCACCATGTGATCAGTCTTAGCATTCCCCAGGGATCATCATACCTAAGGCTGATGAATTAGACCACCTGGATGAAAGCTAGGCATTTAGACAGTGAGTCGGGTGACAGCGCAGTACCACCTGTTCAGGGAACTGGAGGTAGATCGAAAGGTAGGCATGGGGAAAGGGAAGAGAGGGAACCTTGAGTAATTTCCCTCTAGAAGTGAAATATTTTCAGACACTTGTTCAGATTACAAAAACAAAGTTGTTCAAAACCAAGCCCGCAAACTTTTGAGTAGAACCATTAAAATTGACACTGAATAGTAGTGAATTAGAAAACACCTTATCATCTCCTAAATATATTTTCACAAAATTGTGACAAAAAGAATCATCTTGTTTAAATAACTGTTTTTTATTAATTGGATGTTTATCATAGTTAAAAGAAAACCAGAAAGCACTGATGTATGCAATCACAAATAGTAGGTTCTGTGTATCACAGAAATCCAGAGGCTTCATAAACCAGTTTCACAGTCTATTTCCTTGGAGGACCATTGCTCTCTGGTTTTTCCATCACTTTAAAGAGACCAAGGCAAATAAATAGGCCCAAATCTTACGTGCTATTTAAGCACAGACTGAAGATGTTGATAGCATCATTTTTTTTGCTAATAAGTTTGTGCATTGATTTATAAAACATAATTTTATAAGCATTTAATAATAACATTTCATTCAACATTTTTCCAAATATTAACCAATAATGCCTATTGTTTCTTTTGCAAAAATTGTTAAATAATAGAATTGTCATTACTTTAGCTATGATGGACTTGAATATCACAAACAAGTTGGCTACATGGTGTTATTGATACTGGTATTTTTGTGCAAGTCTATAGGCTATTTTAGCACTGAAAAACATTAAACTTAAAAAATTTGAGACAGAGTTTTCATACAACCCCAGTTGTTTTAAAATCGTTGTGAAGATAATAAGTTAGCAGCTTGTAAAAAGTTAGAAATTTCTTGTAAAAAGTTAGAAATGTTTTTCATAACTAAGTTTGACATATTTATGAACTATCAGTAGTCTCAGTAGAAATTCAGAAACTATTGCCAGAGATTTTCATTAAAATTTAAAGTTTATAAACAACAAATTATGACATATTTTACTTTTTAGAAAATAAAAAAACTGATAAAGATAATTATCATCTCAGTTTGATGAATTCTGCCTAAGGTCATCAATATAATTGTATTATGATATCCAAATAGTAGCAGTAAATTTCCCTCTACTCTCCTGTGCTGTCAGATTGTTTCCAACTCTATTCTGAACTATTAATACATTTGTTAAAATCAACTTTTTTAAAATGTCAGGATATGGGGCTACTTTATAATTAGTTATATTCTTACCACTAACAGGATTCTTTTAATTTATGGATATATTGTACGGAGTGTCATTGCGTATATATGTCATTTTCTCCTGTCAGAGAGAGATGTTTGATTGCTAGGCTGGATATAAAACAGAAGACCTACTCAGTAAATGGTTATGGTTTTTACGCTTTTGGTTTTATAATAAAAAAACAGGTATAGTCATCCACCTATCAAAAAAATGTGAAAACCCGAATATTTCTGAAATGATTCCCAGAAATCACCCTACAGTCTTGTTCATAGCTCTTAGAAAATAAAAATATGGCTTTCAAGTGGTTGAGTCTTTCCCTTAATTTAAAAACTGATGTTTTAATATAGATGTTGATGACCTGATGCTGTTCTCTCTACATGGTACAATTTTTTGACCTTCAGAATTATTCATAAGCCTCAAACGTGGCCCTGTGTCTTAAGCATGCCTTTGAAGTCTTTGACTAGATTCAATGTTTACAAGGTTTCTCTCTGCATGAATTGGGTCCTGTTGTTACCATACCATGTCTGAAAACCAAGGAGAAATGGAATTATGTATCAACACATATATGATTCATCCTAGTTCTTAAGAATGAAAGGATAATTTGACTCAGCATTTTAAGAACTGTTGAACTATAGTTATAATTTAATTTCATTTATCTAGATTGACTTCTGGTAAGTATCTAATATAACATTTCTTTGGAAAACTGAAGGTCGTGCCTAAATATCCAAGAGGTCAATTTGATCATTTAAACCATGAGAATACAAGATAGCTTTTCCTGTCTCTCATTTTCAACCTTTCCAAGGGTTCCACTGAGTAGTGAGATAATGCAAATGGACCAAAGCTCCAAGCCAGGCTTCTGCAGAGAAAATCTGAGTCCTGCAAGTTCGATTAAGCTAGCTAATTTTCAGTCCAACAAGCTAATTTCCAGACAGACTCTTCTGATGTTTTCCCTCTGTTTGTAATTTGCATCATTAAATAGCTCGGTGTTTCAAAGCGAACCCAGTACTAAGGTCATAGGGCTTTGTGCTAAATAGCAACCACCTCGATTTTTTTTTTTTTTTAAGGAAGAAACAGAAAGCAGCTGATCCTGCTGTAGCATGGTTTTCTTCCTTTTTTTTATTAGCGAGAAGAGGCTGGAGTGTCTTGTGGATCACAGAAATTTCGCTTTGGTTGGAGAACAGCTTTCCTCAGTGTCTTTGTGCTCCAGAAAGCAGCCCAGGATCACAGGTGGCCTTGATTATCAAGATTTTTTTTTTAATGGTGTCCCCCTCCCTTTTCTGGAGCAGCAGGACATCTCTCTGACATGAATATCTCATTTTTCGTGGCACAAAATTAAAAAAATCTTAAAGAGATATGCAAAACCTAAATTTAAAACATATAAATCTACCGTTGAACTTCAAAAGGTAAAACTGGTCAACATCACTGGTGCTACAAAAGGGGTTATACAGGTGGATAGGTGGAGTTATGGCTTTTCATGGCCCATTTTCCCTAGAAGGTTTCCAAAGGACTGCTTCTTAACAACACGCCATATACAGAGAAAGCAGGAAAACACCTCTTCTCTCTTACCTATGCGCCTCAAGAATAAAATCATTTCTCTTTGTCTCGGTGGTCACAGGAATACGTCTCTTGGGCTCACTGGCACCCTGGAGCACTTTTTCTACCCTTCACGCAGAAAGTGGGTGCTAGTATTAAAAAATCTTCAATCATGTAACTCCAAGCCATTCATATTAATGTGCACAAGTGAAATGACCCTTTCTGTTCTGCAGTGGAAAAAAAAGGAAGACCATAAAATGCTCTCTGCGTCCATCAGGACAACGGCACAGGCACAGATGGGAATTTTTCTCTGAAGTGGGACAGCACTGCCTTCCTGCAACATGACCTACTGATTGCAAAGAGTTTCTTTGGAAACCCCATAATTTGTCATTGACCCACCTCTGCCATATCACACATTCCTGAGCCGTCCTATAGCAATGTTCCTGGGAAGTTAAGAGATGGCTCAGAAGAAAAACTGCCATCTCTAACAAAGAAATGCAATACATATTTGTCGCGGGGAAAGAACTAATTCAATCGACGGTATCTCTGGGTTTCTATTTTGACTCGAGTTGTTTTCAGTACATTCTCCATGCGTCCCACAAAGTTAGAAAGTATATTTGAAGAAATGCCACCATGTTTGATACTGACTGAAAATGGCACGCTCAGGGATTTGTTTTCCTGAAAAGATAGCCCAGAGAATTTAAAAACACACAATGCAGAAGAATTAGACACGTCCTAGGATGCCATGAAAATGTAGCTAAGCGTTTGCCAGACAATAATGAGATGTGACTGTTGTGAGGTATACATGTGAAAATGTCTATGTCCTTTCACTGACACTGGCTTTTACTGCCACAGGTAAACTTGGGGATTATAAAACATTCCACCGATAGAAGGAACACTTCCCCCGCCCCCCCTGCCCCCCCCCCCAACCTACAGTTCACTAATACTAATCTCTGTCAAGAGTAATACCGTTCTCTCTTGTCTGGTCCCTCGGTCATTGGCTTCAGGATTAAGTATAGCACTTACCCCTTCACATCGTACTCTTAAGAGTAGGATCATCTCGTGGGCAGGTACTGGTTTGAGCACAGTGCTGACACAATGTTTGGCACACTTGCTGAACCAATCACACATGGCATTCAAACACATTTCCTTTTTCTTTTTAGAACTGTGTTGTAGTATCTCATGATAACATTTCAGCTGTTTTGAAAAGTTTTAATTTATTGGGGTGAAGGGTGAGGGGAAACTATTCAAGGCCCTTCCAACAAAGACAGAATGTTAACAAGATCCATTAGCAGATTAAGTGTGAGGAAACACTTACCTCACACAAGAAACCAAGAATTTACCCATCAGCAAGGTATACAAATGTTTTGGTGTAAACACACCTATGATTATTTTTATTTTTTATATTTATTTATTTAGTGGCTATAGTGGGTCCCTATTTTGGCACCCAGGCTTCTCCATTTGTGGCTCCAGGGCTTAGTTGCCCAGCTCTACTTGGGATCTTAGTTCCCCAACCAGGAAAAGACCTTCATCCCCCTGCACTAGAAGGCAGATTCTTAAACCCTGGAGCACCAGGGAAGTCCTGACCTATGGTTATGTAGATGAGTGGTTTCTCACATGAATTTACTATCCATTCTACTCTAGGGATGTTAGGAGAATGGGTGCACACTTAGTTATCTATGGGCTTCCCTGAGGCTCAGCTGGTAAAGAATCTGCCTGCAATGCAGGGGACCTGGCTTCGATCCCTGGGTTGGGAAGATCCCCTGGAGAAGGGAAAGGCTACCCACTCCAGTATTCTGGCCTGGAGAATTCCATGGACTGCATAATCCATGGGGTCGCAGAGTCGGAAATGACTGAGTGACTTTCACTTCACTTTTACTTTAGTTATCTATCTTTATTTACTTGCCTACTGAGATCCCATGGGCGGGGGTGGGGGAAGGAATATGAAAATACTTCAATAAGTGATACAAGAAAGTTTCTTTTGAGTACATTCCAGTGTATGCAAACATGACATACTTAATTAGTATTACATTCCATTGTTTAAAAGACACCCAAGACTTGAGATATGATAATTACCCTGTAACAACTTATAACTGTTAACTTCTTAGGTAACCAATCATAACTGCTACTGGACGAGTCCGGCGATAACACAACCAGAACTGGAAACTTACTGTTTTCATACTTCTCCGTGGAAGCAAGCTAACAAGCCATGCACCTATGTTGTAAGTTCACGTGGCTTAAAGCAAAACAAGTCTGAACAGCTGCTTAAATAGATCATGAAAGGACTTGTGATAGGTGACAGATGTGTTATAAGGACGTTGTGTTTATCCATGGTACTTGGTTTGAAGAGAATCATCAAGCTTTTAATTTTGCTCTAGAAAAACTAGTCTTCAAAAAGCAACTCTGTGGCCCCCACTCTATTGGGTAGGCGCAGCATTTTCAAAGGAGCACCATGTTGTAAAAAAAAAAAAAAGAAAAGAAAAATGCCCTTTTAATCAGATTACCCTTGGCGAATGTCCCAAACCCAGGCTGGAGTGCCGTGCTTGTGGTTTTCTCAACAGCTTACACTAAGCCTGTACCATGGAAATAATCTACTTTTAAAACCCAGGAAACAAATCGACTGCACTAAGGACATAAGTCGCTGTCATTAGGGAGTGATTAGGCTAAACATTTTTATACATTCTACCAGTCCACTTTGAAATTCTGTATCTCTCGCCGGTAGGAAAAAAGGTACTTCAGGTGAGTGTTCAGAATGACCATGCAGAAAAGTTAATAAATCTGAATGAATAGAACAGCAAGAAGAAGAATGAAGAGATTTCTTGTTCCAACTTTAAACTGTTAATACCTAAATCAGGATTTTCTGAACCAAAAATGGAGCACTGGGTCCTGTATTACAGGAAAAATATTTTTCCTGTATTTTATTTTTCACACAAAAAAATATTTTCCTTTTTTGCATAGCATGTTTTCAAGGTTTAACACATCACATGCCCCTCTTATTTATTTTAGACAAGCATGTTTCCTGTTGCACACTTTATATAGGAAATTCTGTGAGGATTAGGGAAATATCATTTTTGGAATTTATTGTCAGACCATTCATTTTCTTTTCTTTTCTTTTTTAACAGGGAGCGTTAGGTTGGGGGATTTAGTGATCAGTCCTGATGTTATATTGTGGAAATTACAATAGAATCCTAAATACATCCACCCTCTCTCTTCCCATAAGCCCTCTTTCCACAGACACAGGAAAGTGCTCTGGAAATAGAAGATTTCGAATCCTACATTCTGTTAACACTTGGTGCTATTCTACCAGTTAACACGTTAATACGCACTAATGCAATCCTTAGCACTGAGTTTCTTGATTTTAAAGGCACTTTTGAGGTTGTTTTCCTTTTTATTGTGCATTTAGTTTGTCTTTGAGAAATAGAAATGAAAAATGTCAACCTGCCAAAAACATGTAGAAAATATAGATTTCTTTAAGGAAATAAACTGAATATACATTCTCAGCCAATGGATAGGGAGGTTTATTTTTTCCCCCACAAGATTGAAAGGGATTGGATTTAAGACCGGGCTATTCTACTGGCCCAAAGCTCTGGCTCAAACAATGTTTGAGTCCTACTTTGGACATTCTGCTGATAGTTTCATCTCTAATTTATGAAACATTTCATTAATCCCCAATCTGTCAGCTCTTTCTTTGACAACAATAGAGGCTGACAGACAAAAGATTAAAATTTATTAAATACTCTACACTTAAGAAGTGTTTGAGACACTCTGTCCATTTTTGTCTGCCTTTCACCTAATTTTAAACAAACTATGCTCTTCACAATTTCCTCAGAAACCAAGTAGACACATCAGCCAAACAGCATTTAAACACCAAAACATACAACACTGAACCCCAACATACGGAAAAAAAAATCAAAATACAGCTATTCTTGAGCAGAATTGCTGGCATTCACATTAAATGCATCTCCTATCCCAAGTATTTCAAGCCTATACATATATATTTATATGTTCTTCCTCATCCTCTCAGTACTCCCCCCTCCACTTTTCCAATCTCATAAATAATTCATGAACTGATAAATATGCAATTTCAAAAAGTGCAGACAAGGCAGCACTGCATTTTAAAAAAAAAAGCAAAAAGAAAGAGAAAGAGCTTGTGCTTTTTACACACAAGTCCTGCGCTGCACTTTACGGATGACAAATTTCCTAGTATTCAAGCCCTGTATTGTATATATGATAGTAGTGTGACTGCAATTCTGGTCAGATACCTTGCTAGACATGATATGAACTATGCAAAGAAGGCTGTAATACATAACATATAAACACTGAAGGAAATGAAGTTAGCAGTGTTTTAGAGCCAGGCACTCACTGTACAGAGGAATTTTTGAATGAATGGTTTAATTGTTGACTCTATCAAGTAAAGGAGAGCAGGGACGTAGGTACAGGTTTGACTCTGAGGATGTTTCCCTACTGATAGATAACACCACAATCTCAGGGTCCTAAGGTCTCTCCTAAGCCACAGTCATTTCTTTGACATTATAAGAATGTTCTACAGAGGTCAGTTTAACCAGATCAACAGTAAACTGTTCAGCCTGAGCTTGCAAACAGGTGAAGCCGCCCCATCAGAGAGCCAATATATAGAGCGGAGCCGAGAACCTCCATTTTGTGGCTAATTGCTTGATTACCAGCCTGAAACAAAATGGAGGCCAGACCTTTTTAAGGGAGCTCAGGGCTGATGTATCAGAGGGGAATAAATGTGTGGTGGGGGTAAAAACGTCCCCTAAAGACTATGAGTGATCCAAGCCGATAAATATTAAAGGTAATGCTGTCAATACAGACGGCATTGTACTTATATAATGCAAATAGAGATAATAGAAAGAAGGCACCCCTTGAAAGAGCTATTCTAGTATAGCAACAGTTAAGTTTTTTAAAAAAGAAACCTGATTTCTGCCTGAAATGTAACCTTTCAAATGAACACTTAAATTGGAAAACACCATGGGTAAGAAATAGACCACAGCATTTAATTTGGACCGGCTAGTTGGAAGCCTATATTTACTGTACTATAATTTCAAATTTAATTAAGTCATACTGCTGACGCCAGTAGCATCAACGCAGTAAAGATGATTAATTGCATGTGTAAATGAAATATAAACAGCCCTAAAAGTAACATTAATGCTGAAACTTGCACACAGAAATGGTATGATAAATTTAAAGATAAGCGCCTACCTGGTCTTTGAGGCACATGCCAAAATGGGGACGAGGGCCCCCGCATTTGAATGGAATCACTGTACCAAAAATATAACCTTTTACAGATCATTATTTTTCTAAGACATGTGTCCAGCCTCCCCTTTGCCTCTCCTCTTGCACCTCGACCCCCAACATGATTTGTTATCTTCTGGAAGACTTTTCACACAATTTGCATTGTCATCTTATGGACTGGCTACCGGTGCACAAACATGAGCTGACACACGGCAATGGTGGGACTGCGCTGTCACAAGCCAGCTGCACCGTTATATATTCCACTTTGCTCCCATTGTACTTCCATCCACAGCAGCAGTGGGACAAAGGGCCTGACGGAGCTGACCACGGATTGTCACCTTGATTTGTCCAGTCTAGGAGATATGCAGAAATGAATCACATTCTCCTGCTTTATGAACACAACCCAGAAGCAAATAAGCTTGCAAACAGAATCTTCCAAACCATATTATCTAAGAAACATCAAGCATCTCCATAGATTCTACATGCTGCCTGGCTCCGTACGTGAAGAAATGCAGAAAGAACCATCCGATTAGTGAAGACACAGAAAAGCTCTCCTCCCATAATATATTCTTGACATTAGAGCCCCCAACTCTCTCTGATTGAGAGATATGTAATTTGTATTCTACTTAGCTTTTATTTTTGATGAACGGGATCACAACGCTTCAAAACGCAAACTTAAATCATATATTTCAAAAAAAGATGTGCTATGGGAAATCTTGTAAATAAAGCTGTTTTCCTTTTGAGAAAAAAAAAAAAACTGAGTTAAACTGAAATATTTTTCTCAAAAATGAGAAAATAAGTGGCCCTCCATGTTTGTTATAATACACTTTTTGCTAATCCCAGAGCCCATCTTTTTAAAATTTTGCCAGTGTTAAAGCTCTAAGCCTGAAAACACCCAAAATAGTTGTCTGCTAATGAGGAAATTTACTGGAAGATTTTCTGGTTTTTGTTTTTTTTTTCTTTTAATGCCAGTCATTTAATTTACTACTTTATTGACAAGGTGTTTGTGTGTCTTTGAGATTCAGGCAGTTTTAGTAGCCACACATGGATAAATGGTAGACAGGGTCTAGTCATTTCTTTATGAAAAGATGCCTCTTCAAAACTGGAGAAAAGGGGAAAACTGTTTTTTTTTTTTTTTTTTTTTTTTTACCAGCTTTTTGAGGGAAGGATGATAAAGGAACATTTCTCTGTGACGCAAAGCAAGAAAAAAAAAAACTGTTATCCAGATTATTTCACACACTCTTATACATTCCCTTAGAAATTCTTTCCATTTTTTTTAGACAAAGCAGTGTGCTTGCTGATCCCCTCAAAGACACAAAACCAGAGTCTCATGTTTAAGAACTCTGCGCTACATAATGTGACATAGAGTTCATTTTATTATTATTTTTTAAAGCTACTCACCTTGACAGTATACATAGAGTGCCTGGCTCTGAAGAAAAGCCTCAAGAAGCATTTCATTTGTTTGTTTTTTTCTTTTTAATTTATGAGACAGAGCTAATCGGAAGATGAAGCATTTAAACACCAAATACTGCACTTTGTATCTGAGTATCTATTTAAAATACCCACAGCAAAAATATGTTCCATTCCAAAGGCCTATTAATTTTGAATTTTAAATTGCACTATTCTATTGTCTTCCGCTTATACATATGGATTCTGCTCACAAGGCAACACTGGGTACCTAGTGTTTTAAATGGTGACTAGCACGAACCAACATGATACATGTAGTAGACAGTATGTATGAAAAGAACATAAAACCCAGCCCCATACAGAAATGCAAATGATACTTGATCAAAGGGCTGCACGTTCCTAGGGAAGGATTCAGGCAAAAATAAAACCTCCACGTTAAGGAGAAAGCAGAAGTAAATCCTACACACTGTTTCCAACTGACTTAGGGAAAAAAATCTAAATGCATCAAAAAGTACTGTTGATTATTGTCCAGGGGAAGATGGCACAAATGTGCCTTTCCTCGGAATTCTCTGCAGACAATCATCAGCGCTCTGCCGCCGTGCACCTGACTGCAGCAGGATCAGGCTTGATGGTTACGGTGGGTGACAGAAAGGGGCCACTGCAAGTGCTATTATGCAGTTTGCACGGGGAGCTTTCAGCACACTTCAGCTTTATCTAGTTATGCTAGGTAGTTGTGTGTTTCTTTTCTTTTTTTTTTTCTTTTCTTTTACTAATAGTTGTGCCTAGCTTCCAATTCTGAAATCCAGTTTGGACTCTGTGACCACCATTTACAGAGCCCTGTGTTTTCAGATTTAGCATTATTTGACAGGTTTTCAAGTTGCTTTGGCATTTCAATCTGCTCTATAGTTGTAAATAAAATTCACATGTTCATGCCTTCGTGCCCGTGGTCCTCTTTGAAAGAGATGTAATGCCACTTTATCTCTTTATTTTAATGGTAAGTTCTGAAAATGAGATACAAAATACCAAGGTTTTCTCCTAACTTATAATAGAAATACATACTCAGTTTAAGGCTTTCATGAAATTTTTCGATCTTTAGGACTAAATGGATTCCTCAAAGCATGTCTTTTGTGTTTTTAAAATGTAACATGTATATTTTTCTTTAAAGTTAAGCATGTCTTATTACACACAATTCTGAAATTTGGAGTTATTTGCAATTATTTTATAATAAGTACAATTAAATCTCAACATGAAAGGTGGAGGAGCATTCTATAGTCATTAAAGAGGAAAAAGAACTGCCAAGGTTGAAATTTTAAAGGTTTAAGATAAACACATACAACCAGTTACTATCCTTTTAAATCAGTAATTAAACTTAAGGGAAAAAAAAATAAAGCATTTCTTATAGAACATAAATAAAATATTTGAAAACCGAAGATTTTGTCCCAGAAAATCTTAATTGGTCACTCTCTCTCCCCATTGCATTCTCACTCCACACCAGAATGTTCTTTAGGTTAAAAGAGGAGAGGAGGCGCACATTCAGCGTTGCCCTAAACTTTCATTACATTTAAGAGCAAGGCAAGCCACACAAGTCTGCTACCTGATATATTATGGAGTGGGCCGTCTAAGGTTCTATTTTCCACGTAGGGTCAAGACTGCTGACATGGGATTAATCAGCTACTCCTCCTAAACCATGAATCAGAACAATTGCTGTCAGTTTCATGTGGTACAACTGCCTGGAAATAGGAGAGTTGGAAAGTGAAAGAGCATATCAGGAATGTAGAAAAGAAAATGTTAGTGCATAGCTGTAACGACAGTTGGGCTCCTTGTGATTTGGGATAGTAATCAAATTAAAAGATGAAATTCATGTCCAAATGACTTGGGAACATCTTTCTCACCTTTGTCTTTTCCCATCTAGATCTCGTTCTTTACATCAGGGGTGACATTTGATAAAAACTTCCCACTCGTTGACTCTCTTTCTGTAGGCACCACTTATGTTCAAGTCCACGTTTAAACATGTCTGTTGACCCAGGGTTAAATTCAAGGAAGCCTGTGCAAAATGTGTGTGGCTCTTCTGCATACATATTGCAAAGCCAACACTGTATTTAACCTCTCTGTGAATGTTTACATTACAGAATTGGAAAATATTAGGTGCAAATGTCTGGGTAAAGGGAAACTGAAATCCTTAACTATTAGAGAGGAGTGTGACAAGCTTCTTTTCATACCAGGATCCACTTAGATTTAAATGGCCTTCTTCCTAAATAAGATTGCTTCTTTTACTAAAAATGATATGGAAATGGACACTTACCGATCACATTTGGAAAAAATAACTATCTCTTGCATCCTAAATGATATTCAGAGAAAATCAAGAATTATTTTTCTTGAGGATAAAGTATCATATGCAAAAGCGTTTTCTATTTGTTAGCATTCGAATTGGATTTTCTCAGGACAGCAAGTGTTAAGACTGTGTAATATAATATACAATCAGGCTACATGGGCAAAGGTGATGAATAATTGTGACATAAAAATGGACTAATATTTTATTAGGGGATAGAAAAATGTAGGGAATTTTTAAAAATGAAAATGTATTGTCAGTGATTAAATTTAATATTATTCAATAGCAATCTTTTGTTAAATTTTGAGATAGAGTTCTCTAGAAAATAGTCCTGCCATGATTAAAAAGTGAAAAGATGTCTTTATGTTGACAGGTTTTTTTTAAAGTTAAGAGAATATGTTATTCAAAATATTAGGAACAAAAATTATCTATAAATATAATAATGTGTCATTTATAAATGTAATTAGATCCTGTGTACACTGAGATCTGCTTTTACATAACTGAAGATAAAAATGTATTTTTGTGTTTTGTGATGTTACCAAAAAAGTGCTCATAGCATCACATATTACATAAAAAAATTTAAATTGAAAGTATAATATGCAAAAATTACATTCTATGAACCAAATTCACTCACCATCTACTAAAATTGTATTTTATCTTAGCCATATACATGGTACATATGGGCAACTAGAGGTTTGCTATTATTAAAACATACTGCAGAATTATTACGTTAAAAGAAATGAAATTATTCCAAAGAAAGATACATAATATTAAAATTATATAATTTTACTTTAGCAAGCAATAATAAGTATTCATTTTATACCACAAAATTTCTATAGTTATCTTAAATGTAATATTTAATCTATCTATATTAAAGTTCTCAAGAAGGCAGAATGACATAAGAAAGAAATGATAGTATAGGTAACCTTGTCAGAATTTATTCTTCTTCAAAAGAACTTGCCCTATTACTTTAAGACATTGCTTGGGAACAAATGTAAAGCTGTCATCACCACCTCTTTAAGATTAGAACAGTATTTAAAGTGTTTTTGTCAATATAAATGTTTATTTGAATAAATAGTATGGGGATTGAAATTAAAGCTATATTATTTCTTCAGTGAAAAATATTTTTGTTTGATAGAAAAAAGTGTAAAATGATGTGAACATAGATTAGCCCTGTAGAAGTGATTACAAGAAACACTGTGTTTGGAAATAGCTGGCTTATTTTTACCTAAATAAGATAAAAGATGAATGCATTTGATAATTGATGAAATATTTGATTATAAAAATAATTGGTTACAGTGTAATTCAAAATGACTGTTTAACAGAACCCTGACAGTGATTTATAAGATGTTTGATAAAATTACTGCCACGTTTTCAAATTGTACAAGGTGGTCTAAATAATTGCTAAAAGGTTATTTAGAATGATTTTAATTTTTATTCTGGTTTTTATTATTGCTTGCAAAATAAGTAAAAACATGATAAAAATATTTCCAAAGACTTCCATAAGTGTACCTAGGTTATATATATATATATTTTTTGTTTGTTTGTTTGTTTGTTTTTACCATTTCTGGGATTTATTCTAAGTTGGAGCATTTAGTGCTATTCTTTATATTTCAAAAGAAAATTCATAGTATCAATATAATTATCCTAATTCTTAAATGAAAGCATCATATGAAATTATTTATATAGCAAGTGATATTCTGCTTCTTTTTTGAGAATGAGAATATTCTGCTTATCCAAAAAAATTTTTTAATGTGCTATATATATATTTTAAAAGATTTGATAAAGGTGGTCAGAGATGAAAACACATGCATGAATCTCAGAGTAAAATCAGGGTAATCGAGTACAAATAAAGATGAACAGGTTTAAGGCTTAGCATTATACCTGAATACAATTCCTGCCAAAGTCAAGCTGCCGTAGAAATATAGAAGTGCTCCCAAAGAGAGTAAGGTGGGGGAGGCAGCAGAGGAGGAGAAAAGGGGGTCTTGATAACCTTTAGGACTCCTACCTTTCTCCACAGAATGGTTTGCACTGAGAAAGGCTGGACCCCCTGATCAAAGCCATGCTCAGCCTCTGGACTCTTGCTAATTTGTCCTCAATTATAGATGACCTTTAGGCAAAGAAGGAAAGAGAAATGATTCTGTATAATTTTAAATGGAATAAAATTAGTGCTTTAAAATTGCTGTGTATACCTATACAACTGGACCTCAGACCATTTTTACTTGTGTTTTCTTTACCTACGTTTTGTCTGCTTTCTGCATACAACTTGGGAGAAGAGTTTTAAATACCTATGTATACCTTTAGACAATATAATCAATACTTTATTATTCTCTACAAATTCCATTTTAAATCTACTTACAAAGATCAAGAAGCATTTGTGAAAATGATTTATAAAGCAGATTTTTTTTTTCTGTAAATAATTGGTGTAAAACCTTGATTTTTTTTCTAATGAAAATAATATCAAAAAGATTGCTAATTGTAGTAAAACCAAGCTATTCTTATCTCTACTTGGAAAAAAAAATCCCTTAAACGATTTGTTTACCAAATATATGGATACCTTGAAATTAGAAAACTGTCAAATATAATTTGAGGAAGAGAGAATTCTTCTGGCCAACTAGGAATGCTTTAAACATATATCTGAGAAAGACTTTAATATTATTAAAATTACCTTTAAGCTTTATGTAAGTTTTTTTATTCGAAAAACAAAAATATTTTTAGCTAAATGCTGCTCTAAAAATCCACAGGAAAGAAATAGAACTATCACTTGACAAATATATTGTCAAACAGGAAGAATTTTTAAATGTCAACACATTCCATATAGGTAGTATTTGGTTAATAAAATTCCTCTTATAACTGGGAACTTACTCTCAGAGATGCTAAATCACATAAATTATCCAGTCTCTATTCAAATCATTTTATATCTTTAAAAATTATTTCTTTCTTGCCTTATACCAGAGAAGTGACACTTTAAAAGCTTTCATAGAATTCTTTTGTTAAGAAAAAAAATCTTTATAGTTTTTTTTTTTCATTTTTTTAACTCCACTGTGTTAAATCTGAAAAAAATGCATAATAAGAAAATAAATAATCTACAATCCTAAGAGCCATAGGCAACTACTGAAAATATTTTGGAATATTTCCTTCCAGTCTGTTTTTTCCCTAGAATTTTGCTTTTCATATAAATTTAATATTATAAATTTTACATAACTTAGTATTCTGTACTTTTGTTCCAAAGTATATTAGAATTTTCCCACATCATTGAAAGCACTTTGTAAACAATTGTAAAGATTATGTGATAATCAATCATATAATAATGTTAGCTAAATCACTTTTAAGAAAATAGGGAAAGATAGTTGTTTGAATAATATTATGGTGGACACTTTTGTGAAGATTAAAAATCACCCTGAGTTCTTTTTTTTCTTCCTTATACAGTTTAGAATTTCTTCAGTTCTTTAAGACAAAAGAGAAAAATAAAAAACACTGAGTTATAGTGAAAATTGTTTATCAGATAAATAGCTCATCTTAAACAACACAATTTGCCTAAAAGCTTGCAAAGCGTCCCTCACTTGGGGGCATGTGAAAGGGCTGTAATAAGAATAGCTGAGATTTGCTGGAGTCAAAGCTTATGGAAAGAAGAATCTGCAGGTTTAAAAGGTAATGCTATAATCTTGCATTTATTCGGAGCAAACCACAGATGTGCAGTGTGACCATTTGCAAATGTCATTTAAAAAGGACACACAGCTATGAATTCCATATTTGTTTCAGATAACCTTGTTGTTTTGTATGCTGAGATAATATTTGGGTGTGTGATATATGTACATTCACCTTAAAATGTTGTAAAGAATGAAAGTCACAGGAACTGCTAAGTGAAATGATGAGGAAAGTGTGCAATCAGGTGTGTAAACAAGGTGTCCATTTGAGAATATTTAAGAATGTTTTCGGTGCATAAAGATCTTCTTTCTTTGCCACTTTCTCACTATAAAAAATTCACCAGGAGAAAGAAATGGCCTGTTTATATCAATAGGGTTTTTGGAGATATTAAGAAATATCTTGCCCCCCAAAAAAGAAAAAAAAAAAAAAACAGCAACAACAAAATCTCATCTTTATTAGGTGGTATTTGTGATATACAGGCAAGATTTTTTATTTGCTCTTTCACTGATCATTCTAACTGACTGAACTGACTTGATCTGACTTGATGCTAAAGATACAATGGAATATCTTAAAATAAATGTAATGATCAATTGAACAATTTGACAGAATTTTTGTTTAGTTGAACAGTTATTTTGCTTAATTGATCATCTTATTTTGTTTGGGGAATATATTGTCTTCATGCGTGTGTGTGTGTGTGTGTGTGTGTGTGTGTGTGTGTGTGTGTGTGTATGTGTGTATGTTGAGAGAGGGATGATGGCTAGGAAATTTCATGCCTAAGGAGAAGTAGAAATGATCACAGATGCAGGAAGTATTTAAAATAACACACACAGGAATCTCTGAAGCCTTGATTACAAGTGTCAAATATTTCTCACATGTTGCAACTATAAAATGATCCTGACTCTATTACTTCAGAGAGCCAAAATATATGGTATTTGCATGTTAAAGATCTAAATAGGGTATTAATTGTACTCTTTCTCATTGGAGTTTATTTTCAAAGCAAAGTGCACAGGATATATTTAGAAATATGATTTGATATATCCATGCTTGCAAAAGGGAACCTGGTTGACTGAAATGATTTTACAAAAATAAATATGTCCTAAGATGTGCCCTCTCAGTTGTTTTGCTGGTTTATTATAATTTGGAAAAAGTAATCTAATCTCTACTTGTTAAGAAGATTATTTAATGTATTAATTTGTTTAAAATTTGGATACTCTTGATATCATGTGAGTTCCAGACATGCAAAGCAGAGAGAGAATTATGAGCCCAAACACAAAGGAAGGGTTTAAGCTTCAGTATCTGTTTTATTGCAACCCTCATTTTGTAAAGTAACAAAAGTGTTCATTCTTGAGTTAATGAAAAAAGTAATAGTTTCCTTTTTTTTTTTCCCAGCAAATCATCAAATTGAAGGATGAGCCATACTAAATTTGAAGAAAAGTGAAAACTTAAGATGTTCTTTCTTGTTTTCCTTGGGGGTGTAAAGAGAGATTTTTTTTTCAATTTATTTTGTATCAGGAAGTTACATATTTTTGTGGATAATTTAATTACCTTCTATACCTTGTGGATTTAGAACATTTCAAGGAATGTTTCCACTTCCCTCCTCTCCACCCCATATCTCACATATGATATGCAATAGAAATCTTTGAAATGCTAGTGTTTTCACATGAGGCTAATTCCTAGAAATTGTATGCACATCCACCTACAAATTTGCAGTGAGGGTAAATTATTGTGTATTGAGAGGATCTGTAACATCATTCAGTGTCAATACTGGTGGACATGTAGGTAATCTAGCTTGTTTTAGGTGAAAAAGAAAAGAAACATTGTAAGAGGCTGGGTGATATAATCATGAGGTCAGTCTTATTTTTTTTTTAAGTATTTTGTTTTAATGTAGACCATTTTAAAAGCCTTTATGGGGGATTTGTTACAATATTGCTTCTGTTTTATGTTTTGCTGTTTTGGCTGCCAGACATGTGGGATCTAAGCTCCCTGACCTGGGATCGAACCTGAGCCCTTTGCATTGGAAGGTAAAGTCTTAATCACTGGAAGTCCAAGGAAGTCTCACAACAAATCTTATATGATTCGTGATCATATACAGAAGATAGTTCTCAAAGATGAGTTTCAAAACTAGTTACTAACAAAGACAGTAGAACTGGTGAACTGGATGTATGGGCCCCAAGATGGCTCATATAAAGGACAATACTCATTTGAATATATGCATACTAATTTGCTACTTTTAAATATATCTACTCATTACTCTATGGCAACACATTTTATAACTTTCACTGCATTTATATCTTGAAAGAGAAAAAAATCATGTGCAGTTGGAAACTGGAGCGACAGTATATTCTGTAGCTTGGGTTCCAGCCAGTTAACCATTTTCTCCCAGGACTGCTATTTATAAACAGTAATCTATTTGTAATGTATTTATAAACAGGAACAGCATTTTATTCCACCGCACTGGGTTTTGCTTACAGAGTCCTTTATTTGGTCATTTCATCCATTAGTCACACAAGAAAGTCAGTCTTATTACCTTTGCATCACAATTTCAGACCCCTAAAATGGCATTATCCAGTTTGGAATGCTCGGTTTATGTGGATGTGTCTTTGAATGAATTATCATTATTTCTCAAACCAAAATAATCCTCAAAGAGAAAAGGTTCTCAATCTTTGATGGGAGTGTGTAATTTGAAGAACATACATTTCCAAAATTCCCTTTCAATAATATTTTTATCAGTGCCCATTCATCAATTTAAGGTGACTTTTTGAAGGGGATAGAACCTTGAGTGTCCAATTCCTGATGTGTGTGTCTAAAACATTTTCAGAAAATTTTATTTTCACACATGTATTTATTGCAGAACATAGTTATGAAAATGGTATTAAGTCACATGATTACTTTGTCTCTATGAGTAATTCCTTACTTAGGATTTAAATTCAACTCAGAATAAAAACTAGATTAAAGAGCATATAAAAACTAACTTTAATTGTAAAGTAAAATAATTTTTAGATGTAATGTCTTAACTTTCACTTCCCCATTCCAGGAAAATGGCAACATCATTATTTTTGGGCTCCATTTTTATTTCTGATTACAAAAGTTTAGAACAGGAAAGAACTAATGTATTTCAGTGCACTGTTAGAGGAGTAATAAAAAGCACTTCAAACTTAGAAATATTTGATTTGTCAATTTATAATTATGAACATTGTATCCACTGGTTGACTTAAATTAGTTACATGTCCACGTATATGGGCTTCCCAGAAGGCACTCAGTTCAGTTCAGTCGCTCAGTCATGTCCGACTCTTTGCGACCCCGTGAACTGCAGCACGCCAGGCTTCCCTGTCCATCACCATCTCCCAGAGTTCACTCAGACTCACGTCCATCGAGTCCGTGATGCCATCCAGCCATCTCATCATCGGTCGTCCCCTTCTCCTCCTGCCCCCAATCCCTCCCAGCATCACAGTCTTTTCCAATGAGTCAACTCTTCGCATGAGGCGGCCAAAGTACTGGAGCTTCAGCTTTAGCATCATTCCTTCCAAAGAAATGCCAGGGCTGATCTCCTTCAGAATGGATTGGTTGGATCTCCTTGCAGTCCAAGGGACTCTCAAGAGTCTTCTCCAACACCACAGTTCAAAAGCATCAATTCTTCGGCACTCAGCCTTCTTCACAGTCCAACTCTCACATCCATACATGACCACAGGAAAAACCATAGCCTTGACTAGACGGACCTTAGTCCGCAAAGTAATGTCTCTGCTTTTTAATATACTATCTAGGTTGGTCATAACTTTTCTTCCAAGGAGTAAGCGTCTTTTAATTTCATGGCTGCAGTCACCATCTGCAGTGATTTTGGAGCCCCAAAAAATAAAGTCTGACACTGTTTCCACTGTTTCCCCATCTATTTCCCATGAAGTGATGGGACTGGATGCCATGATCTTTGTTTTCTGAATGTTGAGCTTTAAGCTAACTTTTTCACTCTCCTCTTTCACTTTCATCAAGAGGCTTTTTAGTTCCTCTTTACTTCCTGCAATAAGGGTGGTGTCATCTGCATATCTGAGGTTATTGATATTTCTCCCGGCAGTCTTGATTCCAGCTTGTGTTTCTTCCAGGCCAGTGTTTCTCTGCATGTAAGTTAAATAAGCAGGGTGACAATATACAGCCTTGACGTACTCCTTTTCCTATTTGGAACCCGTCTGTTGTTCCATGTCCAGTTCTAACTGTTGCTTCCTGACCTGCATACAGATTTCTCAAGAGGCAGGTCAGGTGGTCTGGTATTCCCATCTCTTTCAGAATTTTCCACAGTTTATTTTGATCCTCACAGTCAAAGGCTTTGGCATAGTCAATAAAGCAGAAATAGATGTTTTTCTGGAACTCTCTTGCTTTTTCCATGATCCAGCGGATGTTGGCAATTTGATCTCAGGTTCCCCTGTCTTTTCTAAAACCAGCTTGAACATCAGGGAGTTCACGGTTCACGTATTGCTGAAGCCTGGCTTGGAGAATTTTGAGCATTACTTTACTAGCATGTGAGATGAGGGCAATTGTGCGGTAGTTTGAGCATTCTTTGGCATTGCCTTTCTTTGGAATTAGAATGAAAACTGACCTTTTCCAGTCCTGTGGCCACCACTGAGTTTTCCAAATTTGCTGGCATATTGAGTGCAGCACTTTCACAGCATCATCTTTCAGGATTTGAAATAGCTCAACTGGAATTCCATCACCTCCATTAGCTTTGTTTGTAGTGATGCTTTCTAAGGCCCACTTGACTTCACATTCCAAGATGTCTGGCTCTAGATTAGTGACCACAACATCATGATTATCTTGGTCGTGAAGATCTTTTTTGTACAGTTCTTCCAGAAGGCACTAGTGGTAAAGAATTCACCTGCCAATGCAGGAATCGTAAGAGATGTGGGTTCCATCCCTGAGTCTGGAAGATCTCCTGGAGGAGGCAATGGCAAATCACTCCAGTATTCTTGCCTGGAGAAGAGAATACCATGGACAGAGGAGCCTGGTGGGCTATAGTCCATAGGTCACAAAGAGTTGGACATGACTGCACCGGCTTAGCACACAGGCACACATGCAGGTCCATGTATATAAGATATGTCTGGACAGGAAGTCATCAAATCCTTTAATGTATTTCCCTGAGCCAATTTCTTTTGTGTAAGTTTGGATATTTCAAAATGTAAATGTGAGAATTGTTTTAATCCTTTAAAATTTTCTCTTGCTTTATTTTACTTAGATGGAGAAATCTACAGATTTCATTGGAAAAAAATTGCTGTGAAAATTCTTGTTAATATGCTATTCCATTTCCTAACCATTAAGACTTAAAAGCCAACTTCAAGAGACACTTCCTCTATGTATGGGGCTCCAGAATTATCTGAACATTTATAACAAAGTTTCTCTCTCATCCATATGCCTCCTACTCCTTGACCACCCACTCTCCAAATTTCTTATACATTTCCTATAACACCAAACATTATCAGGGAAAGTTCTAAAAATATGACTGATGGGTAGATTATTTTCAGAACCAGAAAAATTTAGTCTAATTCTATATTCTGTACCTGAGGAAACCAAGACCTAGAAATGAAAGAGGTGATTTGCTCAAGATCATTCAATCGGTATCTTTCAAGTGTGAAGAACTTTTCCAGACTCTCAGGACACACCACAGTGCTCCATGATAGCAGAAAGAGAAATATAATCTCTCTCTCAATCTTTTTTTGGTCTCTTTGTGTTTAGCGGATCCGACGCTGTTTATTATCTAAAGAGATTTAGAACTCATTTTGGCTTCCCCCACCCCGCCCCTGATAGTGCAAAAATACATTTTTCTTAAGGGAATAAGAAAAAAGTCAAGGCTAAAATAGGTCAAGCTTTGAAACCACCAAAGTGGAGCTGATTTGAAACTTTTCCAAAGCAGTCAGTGTCCCCTCACTATAAGAGGTGATGGTCGCCAGGAGCAACTTGTCTCTGGAGCCTCCATCAGCTCTGTAGCAACACACGGGGAAGTGGGGAGGGGGGCTGTGGTGGAGAGGGGTTGGGAGGGTGGCGCTGCTGCAGAGATGAACTGAGCAGTAAATCCTTGAAGGAGACCACAGGGCTTTTTAGGATGTTCATTGTGTTCTTCCTTATTTGGAATTCTGTTTATGCTGCTAACATTAGCATAGATTTTCCTTAATGAATGCTTTCCAGCTGAAAGATGGTGAAAGATATACTATGTGAATCTTTTTAATATTAGTTCATTAAATTAAAACAGTTCTGACTTACAATAAGGGCTTTTCCTTTTGATGTGCTGTGCTCGAGTTTGCAGATAATGTCCATGACAATACATGTGTGTCCCCCAAAGATGATCTTTTTAATCAAAGTCATTTAGTGTTAGCACTCTTGTATAATAATTCAAGAGTTTTTCTGTCAGATAACATGAAAGTGATAACATGAAAATGTGGCTTTTTTATAATGCGGATCCATGCATTTAGTTGAAATCATTTCTTTCCCTCAAACTCAGGCACCGACCGCCAAAATATACATATACATATTTTACTCCTTACCATCCTTAGGTTAGGCTACTTCTTCCATTTTCTTATAAATTACAGGGAGTGGGGGGAGGGAGACTTCTTCAAAATCCACCTATGCAAAACCAAAGGGCAAACATCCCCACATTCTTGATGGCTGCATTTACTAAATCACTCCCAAATTAGATGCTTCAGAAACAACAGGCTACACAAATAGTAAATATCCTGTTCATGCATTGCCTGAAGGCGATGGGCTGCATTACCCTACATACCCATCACAGAAACAATAGAATAAAATGATCCTTCAAGGTTAGAGAAATCAAACTCACTCAGCCACTTTTCACAAGGAATATTTGGATAACCAAAGCTTGATGCAAGTATTTGTTACCATCCATTGTGACAAGCTGGGGACATTCCATGATCTTATTAGTATCTAGTCATTCACAGTTTGCTTTTTTCTGTATCAAAACATGCACACAGATAAAAGGAATAAATTGTTTATTTCCCATGCTACTAGGCAATTATAAATATTTCAGCAAAAGGGTTATACAGTGCCAAGGTTAGAATCTAATAGAATAATTCAAGATGCAAATAGCATTGTCTAGTTATGGAATGCCGATGCCCCAAATTGTCCTCAGTTGATTGACTTCTAGAGAAAAGACTTAGAATAATGTAGACAGTAGCTTTTAAAAAGCTGCTAGCCTATCACTTGTCACTTCCGTGGAATCTCTTTCATTTGTTCTTCTCTGGATTGTATTCATAGGAAATTGTACTATACACTGCCCACAGCTATTAACAGTTGAGAACTACTTATTTCAATTCTAGAACATTTTTAAAGAATATTTTAAAAGTCAACAATAGAGTATTTATTGTAACAAATATTGAATTTGTTAAAATATTGCTTCTATTTTGGTATTTTGGCCTCCAGGCATGCAGGATCCTACCCCCCATGACCAGGGAGAGAAACCACACCCCCTGCCTTGGAAGGTAGTCCTAACTACTGGACCACCAGGGAAATCCATCAATTCTAGTATATCTCTTATATATATATATATATATATATATATATATATATATATATATATATATAGAGAGAGAGAGAGAGAGAGAGAGAGAGAGAGAGAGAGTATAGTGGCTTCCCAGGTGGCACTAGTAGTAAAGAATCAGCCTGCCAATACAAGAAACAAGAGATGTGGGTTTGATCCCTGGGTTGGGAAGATCCCTAGAGGAGGGAGTGGCAATTCACTCCAGTATTCTTGCCTGGGGAATCCCATGGACAGAGGAGCCTGGAGGGCTACAGTCTATAGGGTCGCAAAGAGTCGGACCCAACTGAGAGACTGAGCACACACATAGCTGACATGTTTCAGGTACACAGTTACACATGTACACATATGTTATTTTTGAGATTATTTTCCATTACAGGTTATTACAAGATATTGTAGTCTCTGCCCTGTACATAACACCTTTGTTGCTTGTTGCATATCCATTTAAAAAAAAAAATAGAAATCTATCATTCTATTCATACTAAGTCAAACAAGTGGAATCAAAATCTAGAATAGCCCACCAGGCTATTCTAGATTATCCCACCAGGCTCCTCTGTCCATGGGGATTCTCCAGCCAAGAATACTGGAGTGGGTTGCCATGCCATCCACCAGGGAAGCTTCCTAACCCAGGGATTGAACCCAGGTTTCCTGCATTGCAGGTGGATTCTTTATGGTCTGAGCCACCAGGGAAGCCCAAGAATACTGGAGTGGTTAGCTATCCCTTCTCCAGGGAACTTCCTGACCCAGGAATTGAACCAGGCTCTCCTTTATTGCAGGTGGATTCTTTACCAGCTGAGCTACCCGGGAAACTCCCCAAATTAGAAATCTAGCATTCTACTCATACTAAGTCAAACAAGTAGAATAAAAATCCAGAATATTTTAAACATAGAATTAAAAAGAGTTACCAGGCTACTTGGTTATCTCACCACTTCTCTTTTATAAGAATTTCAGGGAACTCTGCCAAATTTAACATGCTAGACAACTTTTGCTAGTATTGTTTTTCATAACTTATGGAATGGTTTGCAATATCAAACATGTAAGTATTTATTCACAGGTTGGATAGTCTCTGACAAATAAAAATATGATTATAGATTCATGGAAGTAGAAGGGCTTGAGGACTTACTGGAGCCAACCATCTCATACTACAGGTCAAAGACAACATGCTGGTGAAATAAAGCAATTTGTCCTCAGCTGAAGTAAATCTTTAGTGGCAGAGGCAAGACCAGTACCAAGATCACACAACACACTGGTTGATGTAGTGCTTCTTATACCATATTAGTTTTGCCCTTTCCTTTCCAGAACTAGTGTTTATGTATTTGTTTGTTTGTTTGTTACAGGAAGGGTGAATAAGGAGAGGCTACTTAAGTGTCTACCTACCCTGTTTGCATCTTCCTGTGTTTCTCATAATCCTCTATTGCTATGGAAATTCTCAACTCTTCTATGAGCCAAAATCACTGCCTTCATTTTCTACCCTTCTCATGACATTTCCCTTGGTGTTCTTTCCATTGCACAGATTATAAAGGATTCTTAAAATGCTGTGGTTCTTTTTTAGAGGTTCTGGGATACACAGGAAGGATTTAGGATATTTCAAAACAGGAATCTTTCTTCCACTTTTAAAAGATGAAGCAGATGGGACATCCCGCTCCACAGTCACTGGGGTTTACTTTGGGGAAGAAAATCAGGGGTGGAGTTTTCCAAAAGTTTTAGGCTCTTTTGTGATTAAATTTTAATCATCTGACTCTTTGTCAGTTAAAAATAGTCTGTCTTGTGTCCATTATGATAGAGGAGTGGTAACAGATGAAGAACAAAACAAACTCTCTCCTTTGTTGAGGGAAACAAAATAAAATAAAGGACCAGGCTACTTGTCTGAAATTTTAAATCTAAGAAGGATGGACAGAAACAAAGAGTCTATTTGTGCTGCGTTAGTATTCATGTGCATTAACTAATAACACACTCAGACAGTAAAGAATCCACCTGCAATAGGGAAGACCAGGGTTCGATCCCTAGGCTGGGAAGATCCCCTGGAGAAGGGAAAGGCTACCCACTGCAGTATTCTGGCCTGGAGAATTGCATGGACAGAGGAGCCTGACAGTTCAAGGGGTCGCAAAGCATCCGACATGACTGAGCGACTTTTACTTTCTTTATTATACTTTCTATATTAGTTCTATATTACTTCCTATATTAGTTCAGTTGGGGGTTTTCTTGGTGTGTGTACATGTGTGTGTGTCTACGTGTTCCATGGACAGAAGAGCCTGGCAGGCTACAGTCCATGGGGTCGCGAAGAGTTGGACGTGACTGAGCGACTTGCACATTCTTTCACTTTCTATATTAGTTCAGTTGGGGTTTTCTTGGTGTGTGTGTGTGTCTAAGTGTCAGTGTGTGTCTGTGTGTTGATAGAAGTGAGTATCTCATGTGTGTATCATTTAGATTCTTTCCAAAATATTATTCTGAAACATGAAGGAGGCAAATATTTCACTAACATGCCATTGTCAAAATAAAGAAAAATCCAGTTAACTGGTGAAGGTTGTTCAGCTCAATGCTGTGAGATCCCATATGGGAATACAACCTTTTGGAACGCATCCTTTAAGGGAATGCATCCAAAATATTAATTAAAGCAGTTCATCCTTTGAAATTCACATGTTTTTTGCATTTTTACATAGTTTGTTTATTAGTATTATATGTTTTCTGGGCATATCAGAATATATGTATATACATATTTAAATATGTAAAACATGCTATAAATACAAACACAATTGTTAATCAACATAAGATGCAAGAGTTAAAACATTATAGAACTTTACCTACTCCTCCTCAAAATAAATAAAAAGCACAGACTAGGCTAAAAACACAAATAGTGGGGAGGAAAAAAAAGGCTACTATGGAACATTCAGAAACTGAGCCTGAGGCCCATTGTATTTCACATTTCCCTTTAGAATGGCAAAAGTACTTTAGTAGGGTTGTTTCTTATTTTTAAAGGCACACAAGGGTGGGGACACACAATCTTTATGCACAATAAATAAAAGGGCAATTTTCCAAGAGCTCTAAGCTGCAGCTAATTAGCATATTAATTTATATAAATAAAATTCTCTTTGCTGTTCCTCAGTGTTCTGCCTGAGAAATGCAACAAGATGAATGAACATGACAAATCAAAGTGAAATTTACCGGCCTAAAAAAAGAATAGATACAGAAATAATCCTTTGACCTTACTCCAACTTTTCTGACCCTCTTTTATCAGTGACATTTTTCCACGGAGCCCCTAAACATGAACTTCTCATTCTTCCAGACTTAAATTCTAAAGGCAAGTTTACAAAGACGAGAACACCCATCTGTTTATTTCTGGACTTGGGCTCCTGGCTGGAAGAGCCATGATCACAATGCAGGGGAGTGACTTTCATTTATTCTTGCATCTACTTTTAAGTTTTTATCACACACATGTTCTTAACAGAAATAAAAACTTGTATTTGCATCTTTAAAAAAACTTTTTCTTTCATACCAAATATTTTAACAATTTTTACCTTTTGCTAATTTTTATGTTTAACCCAATTTAAAATAAATGAATCTTTTCTCAAAGCAAAGTCCATATTTCAAAAGAAATTACTGGTTGAAAAGAAAAACAAGGCCCTAATTTCCAGGAAATATTTCACTCAACTAATGTTTTCTTATAAGCCTGTTACTCTGAAATTAAATTTGATATAATAAGTACTTATAGATATGTGTGTATGTACCCACCCATCTTTCTCATTTTTATGTAGATACATACATATCTATATATATCTGGCTATAATCCCTTTGGCAGGATACAGCCTGCAAAACCATAAGTGGCAACCCTGGTTATTAACTGCTACTAAGTGGTAAAATTAGTTCTATGAAAAATAGAGTAAGACAGAAAATTCATTTCATATAGTAAAGATAAATAAGGTTCTGTAAGATGTTTTATCAGACATGTGTCTGTCTCAGTGTGTATATTGTAATGTAGTATGTATTCGTTGCAGTAAATTATAGTCACAACAGTAGGGAAGATCTTCCAATAAAGCAGCATATAGGAACATAGAAAAAAATAGAGTCTAGACTATGAAATGCATTACTTAATGTATACGTTCAATAAATGTTTATCACTAGTACAACAGAGAACAAGACAAAGTCTATGGAATGATGGAACTTATGTTATAGTAGAAAAAAATATATGGTAAACAAAATGCATTTTCGATATAATCTCTAGTGATAAGTGCTATAAAGAAAGGAAAGATAAAGAGGATTAGAGAAAGAAACCAAGGGTAGGAGGGGAACTCTTACAATAAATATGACTGTAAAAGCGACCCACGAAGGGGTTGACATCTGATCAGGAATTTGAACAGTGTGAAGAAGAGCATTTGAAACGAGGACTCAACAAAGGCAAAGTCTCCAAGGTAGAAACAAGAGCGGCGTGTATTGAGGAACTGCAAGAAAATCAGTTTGAGTGGGCTGGAGTGACTAAAGTGAGCAGTGGTTGAAATGACACACACAGAGATGCAGCTGCCAGCTCTGTGGAGGCTTGCCATCTTTGCAAAAACCTCTGGACTTCATCCTAAGTATGATGGTGAAGTTGCATGGAGGATTAAGACAGGATTCCATCTCTTATAGATATCTCTAGGTACTCTGCGAAGTATAGACTAATGTGAAAATGGTAGAGTAAAAGGAGAGAGGAAGAAAGGCTAGTATGAAGCCAATCGAAGTAGAGAGAAATAATATGACAAGAGCTTGCCATAGGAGGGCAGGGATGGAAGGACGAGAACACGTGTGAGTCAGGATACATTTTGCCCAACAGGATCTGCCAATAGAATAAGTGATGAATATGAAGGAAAAAGAAGCAACAAGAATGAATCTTTGACGTTTGATCCTAACAACTCTGTACATAGTGGGGGTCTTGTACTGATAGGTACAAGTCTTGAGGAAGAGAGGATTGGGGGTGGGTGATTGAAAAATTAGGCACTTTTGCTTTTTTCCTCCTCTTAATATACTATCATTATTATAGCTTTCAAATAAATATTAAGAAATTTCTAGGATCCAGACTCTGTGATAAGCGTTGGGAACATAAAATAAAACCTTTACTTATGCAAAGAAAACAAAAACCAAACTAGAAATTGTAATGTAGATATAATTTGTACTATCATAAGTGTATGAAGAGGATATTTGAGCAGCAGAGAGTAAAGAATCTATATGAGTTTGAGAGATTATTAAGTATTTCCAGTAAGGATGAAACTGGAGCTGTGTTTTAAAAGGTGAGTTGAAATTAGCAAGAATAACAATCGATAGGAGATACAGAGGATAGTGTGCATGCCCAGGGACTTCCCTGGTGGTCCAGTGGTTAAGACTTTGCCATCTAATGCAGGGGGTGTGGGTTCAGTCCCTGGTCAGGGAGCTAAGATCCTACATGCCTCATGACCAAAAAACCAAAACATAAAACAGAAGCAATGTTGTAGCAAATTCAATAAAGACTTTAAAAATGGTCCACGTTAAAAAAAAATTTCTTTAAAGAAGTTCGTGGGCAAATGCATAGAGAAATAAAGCACAAATTTTTGGAAAGATAGAAGCTCATAGAATAAAGGGTCTACATTGGATAGTGACAAATGAAAAGCTGAGATGCTCAGCAGAGACAAAATCATAAAGTTTTGTCTAGAGAGCTAGGCGTTTGATTTTTAACGAAATATATGAAAGGACATAACAGGATTTAAATATGGGGGAACATTGAGAGTGTTAGACTCTTTGTGACCCCATGAACTGTAGTCCGCCAGACTCCTCTGTCCATTGAATTATCCAGGCAAGAATACTGGAGTGGGTTGCCATTCCCTTCTCCAGGGGATCTTCCCAACCCAGACACTAAACCCGGGTCTTTTGCATTGTAGACGGATTCTTTACTATGAGGCACCAGGGAATAGTATGATTAGATAAATTAGATGAGGGTGAGACTGAAGGCAGAAAATACAAACAGAATGCTTTTACATGAATCAAGGATAGAAATGGTGAGATCCTAAATAAGGCACTGATAACAGGGATTGGGAAAAAGGAAATTAAGTTCCACTATGTTAAGGAATACAGGCACTGTAAGCTGAGTGCTCTATGAGAGACTACCAATTCCATGGGCACTGAGAGTGCAAGCAGATTACTCTTCAGACACATTTTATCCCTGCTCGGGAAATACTTAAAGCAATCCAGTCATAACAACTTAAACAGTTCACTTGCCCAGCTCTAGACTACTCTAACTTAGGTCCTTCCTGAGTCCCAGACACTTTACACTTCAGGCTGTCAGGTCTCGATTTCTGCTATAATAAGCTGTCTAATCTTCACTTTCCCCTTTGACCTGTACACTCCCCATTGTTCTATTATTACAAGCAGTGTGTGTGAAAGTGTCAAGTGCGTTGGCAGAGGAAAGAACAGTGGTGTAGACCTCACACCTGGTGCAGCATTAGCCACTAACCAGCTATTTGGCCTTCAATAAGGTTCCTTTCCAGAATATAAGGGTTTTCATCACAAGGCTATTTGTCACTGTGAGGAATTAGAAATATTCAGAATGGCCAATAATATGTGATCAAGTAAACAGAATTTTTTTAAATCTCAAAATATAATGTTGCATTCAAAGTCATGCCTTTGGAATATTTAATAATACAGAAAATGTGCATGAGATAGTCTTACATAAACAGAAAGTATATTTTGTTTTAAGTGATGAAAAACTGGATGTATATTATAGAAAAAACTTTGAAAAGATATTTAACAAAAAGATATTCACACTTATATCTATGAAAAGTGACTGTGGGTAATTTCTATTTTCCTCTCTGTAATTTGTCTGTACTTTTAATGTGTTCTCTAACAAAAAAATAAACTAACTTTATAATCACCAGAAATGTAATTAAAATAATCCATGATTTTCTCATCCCAAAGAACAATTTCAAATACAGTGTAGATTTGATTAGGGTATATTCAGCAGCTACTCCAGAAAACTCAGTTAAAAGTACCTTATATTCCACTTCCATTCAGGATAAAAACAGTTGCAGGATAATGCTGCTTCCATCCTAGTAATGAGAATAACCCAGACAACCTGTACAACCATAACTTTGTTTTATGTTTGTCTGTTTTTAATCATCACAGACCTCAGGATGCAAAGAAATCTAAATAACTGATATCTAGAGAGAAGGTTGAGTGCTGAAGAATTGATGCTTTTGAACTGTGGTGCTGGAGAAGACTCTTGAGAGTCCCTTGGACTGCAAGGAGATCCAACCAGTCTATCCTAAAGGAGATCAGTCCTGGGTGTTCACTGGAAGGACTGATACTGAAGCTGAAGCTCCAATATTTTGGCCACTTGATGCGAAGAACTGACTCATTGTAAAAGACCCTGATGCTGGGAAAGATTGAAGGCAGGAGGAGAAGGGGACAACAGAGGATGAGATGGTCAGGTCTCAAAGGACCTGAGTTTGAGCAAAATCTGGGAGATAGTGATGGACAGGGAAGCCTGGCGTGCTGCAGTCGAGGGGGTCGAAAAGACTGAGACATGACTGAGCTACTAAACAATAAGAGATCCCAGAAAAGCAAATAAACCCAAGTGTAGGCTTTCAGGGTGAAGTTTAGGGCTGGGAGATGAAAATGTGAAAGAACACCACTAAGGTGTTAGACTCTATTCTCTAGATGCTGCTGCTGCTAAGTCTCTTCAGTCGTGTGAACTCTGTGCGACCCCATAGACGGGGGCTCACAAGGCTCCTCTGTCCCTGGGATTCTCCAGGCAAGAACACTGGAGTGGGTTGCCATGTCCTCCAATGCATGAAAGTGAAAAGTGAAAGTGAAGTTACTCAGTCATGTTGGACTCTTAGCGACCCCAAGGACTGCAGCCCAGCAGGCTCCTCTGTCCGTGGGCGTTTCCAGGCAAGACTACTGGAGTGGGTTGCCGTTGCCTTCTCTGAGGGAATCATTAGAGGCTTTTGTTTTTATTTTTTTAATGTAATAACAACAGATGCCACTTCCAAAGATCATTATGGCAATAGTAAGATAAGATGGACCCCAGGAAAGAGAGAGATCTGGGAGATACAGTGTGCCAGAAAAACCCTATGACACAGAAAACTTGCAATGATCCACTTGCGAAATCAGGAAGGTGTAAACTAAGGCTGTTAGAAAAGGATGGAAAACAGGGAGCTGGTAGGTTACATGTTTGGGGAAAGTTTAATTTTTAGAAGAAAGGTCAGTTTTAGTGCTAGCTATAACATTTGAAATTGATGAGAAAAAAATATAAAGTTTATTGAATGACTTTTATTTATAGACAGTCACATAAAAGTACCAGCAAATAAAGTGTTGTGAAGTAGAATTCTGCAAAATGTTCGGATTATTAGAACAAACATTTAAAAAGTTACTATTTGTAGCCAGTAGGTACTGTTAAGCTACTTAAAACCAGACTGAATGTTTAAGCAAGATAAGTATTTCTTTCTAGAGGAACAGAGCAATTTTCTTTTTTTTAACTTAATTAAGACATCTTTTTTTTTTTTTTTAAGACACATATCACATTAAAGCTCAATCCATTTCTGGTTGAATTGTTGTAAATTATAAATTAGCAGATTGTGAAGTAACAGGATTTAAAAATATCTAATCAATCTCTATTGCTTAGATTTAAATTTCTTTCGTACTTATTTGTTTTTGTAGATAAAAGAAAACTGATTTATACCTATATTTAGGATGTTGGTCTAATGTAGAGCACATGTAAGGGTCTCCTGGATTCACTGCATAAGTTATAAGCAAATTAACATTTCCTCCTGGACAAATCTCTTTCCCCTTTAATCCTAGTGATTTGACAATACCCTGAATCCCTTTTCCAATCATTTTAGAGCAGTCTTCAGTGTTATTCATTAATCCTTATTCTCTACGAAGCAAAGCAGTCATAAGCTTTATTCCCATTTCACAGATAATTTATTTGAGCAAAATTCTTGAATACATAACACCATTCAATAGTAATTTTTGCACAAAACTTATCACAGTTATTCTTAGCTGTCGGTTGTAAAAATGGAAAAATTTCTGCTTTTTGTGCTTTCCTATAACTCCATTAAAAACACCTGCGGCCATAACTTGAAATTTAGTATTTTGTTGGTGATTTAGCAACATTTATGAAGTATTGGTCAGTTCAGTCACTCAGTCGTGTCCGACTCTTTGCGACCCCATGAACTGCAGCACGCCAGGCCTCCCTGTCCATCACCATCTCCCGGAGTTCACTCAGACTCACGTCCACTGAGTCTGTGATGCCATCCAGCCATCTCATCCTCTGTCGTCCCCTTCTCCTCCTGCCCCCAATCCCTCCCAGCATCACAGTCTTTACCAATGAGTCAACTCTTTGCATGAGGTGGCCAAAGTACTGGAGTTTTAGCTTTAGCATCATTCCTTTCAAAGAAATCCCAGGGCTGATCTCCTTTAGAATGGACTGGTTGGATCTCCTTGCAGTCCAAGGGACTCTCAAGAGTCTTCTCCAACACCACAGTTCAAAAGCATCAATTCTTCGGCAATCCGCCTTCTTCACAGTCCAACTCTCACATCCATACATGATCACTGGAAAAACCATAGCCTTGACTAGATGGACCTTTGTTGGCAAAGTAATGTCTCTGCTTTTGAATATGCTATCTAGGTTGGTCATAACTTTTCTTCCAAGGAGTAAGCGTCTTTTAATTTCATGGCTGCAGTCACCATCTGCAGTGATTTTGGAGCCCAAAAAAATAAAGTCTGACACTGTTTCCACTGTTTCCCCATCTATTTCCCATGAAGTGATGGGACCAGATGCCATGATCTTCGTTCTCTGAATGTTGAGCTTTAAGCCAACTTTTTCACTCTCTTCTTTCACTTTCATCAAGAGGCTTTTTAGTTCCTCTTTACTTCCTGCCATAAGGGTGGTGTCATCTGCATATCTGAGGTTATTGATATTTCTCCCAGCAATCTTGATTCCAGCTTGTGTTTCTTCCAGGCCAGCGTTTCTCATGATTTACTCTGCATATAAGTTAAATAAGCAGGGTGACAATATACAGCCTTGATGCACTCCCTTTCCTATTTGGAACCAGTCTGTTGTTCCATGTCCAGTTCTAACTGTTGCTTCCTGACCTGCATACAGATTTCTCAAGAGGCAGGTCAGGTGGTCTGGTATTCCCATCTCTTGAAGAATTTTCCACAGTTGATTGTGATCCACACAGTCAACGGCTTTGGCATAGTCAATAAAGCAGAAATAGAAGTTTCTCTGGAACTCTCTTGCTTTTTCCATGATCCAGTGGATGTCGGCAATTTGATCTCTGGTTCCTCTGCCTTTTCTAAAACCAGCTTGAACATCTGGAAGTTCACGGTTCATGTATTGCTTGAAACCTGGCTTGGAGAATTTTGAGCATTACTTAACTAGCATGTGAGATGAGTGCAATTGTGTGGTAGTTTGAGCATTCTTTGGCATTGCCTTTCTTTGGGATTGGAATAAAAACTGACCTTTTCCAGTCCTGTGGCCACTGCTGAGTTTTCCAAATTTGCTGGCATATTGAGTGCAGCACTTTCACAGCATCATCTTTCAGGATTTGAAATAGCTCAACTGGAATTCCATCACCTCCATTTGTTTGTAGTGATGCTTTCTAAGGCCCACTTGACTTCACACTGGCTCTAGGTGAGTGATCACACCATCGTGATTATCCAGGTCCTGAAGATCTTTTTTGTACAGTTCTTCCGTGTATTCTTGCCACCTCTTCTTAATATCTTCTGCTTCTGTTAGGTCCATACCATTTCTGTCCTTTATCGAGCCCATCTTTGCATGAAATGTTCCCTTGGTATCTCTAATTTTCTTAAAGAGCTCTCTAGTCTTTCCCATTCTGTTGTTTTCCTCTATTTCTTTGCATTGATCGTGGAGGAAGGCTTTCTTATTTCTTCTTGCTATTCTTTGGAACTCTGCATTCAGATGCTTATATCTTTCCTTTTTCCTTTGCTTTTCGCCTCTCTTCTTTTCACAGCTATTTGTAAGTCCTCCCCAGACAGCCATTTTGCTTTTTTGCATTTCTTTTCCATGGGGATGGTCTTGATCCCTGTCACCTGTACAATGTCACGAACCTCTGTCCATAGTTCATCAGGCACTCTATGTATCAGATCTAGGCCCCTAAATCGATTTCTCACTTGCACTGTATAATCATAAGGGATTTGATATAGGTCATACCTCAATGGTCTAGCGGTTTCCCCTACTTTCTTCAATTTAAGTCTGAATTTGGCAATAAGGAGTTCATGATCTGAGCCACAGTCAGCTCCCGGTCTTGTTTTTGTTGACTGTATAGAGCTTCTCCATCTTTGGCTGCAAAGAATATAATCAATCTGATTTTGGTGTTGACCATCTGGTGATGTCCATGTGTAGTCTTCTCTTGTGTTGTTGGAAGAGAGTGTTTGCTATGAGCAGTGCATTTTCTTGGCAAAACTCTATTAGTCTTTGCCCTGCTTCATTCCACATTCCAAAGCCAAATTTGCCTGTTACTCCAGGTGTTTCTTGACTTCCTACTTTTGCATTCCAGTCCCCTATAATGAAAAGGACATCTTTTTTGGGTGTTACTTCTAAAAGGTCTTGTAGGTCTTCATAGAACCATTCAACTACAGCTTCTTCAGCGTTACTGGTTGGGGCATAGACTTGGATAACTGTGATATTGAATGGTTTGCCTTGGAAACGAACAGAGATCATTCTGTCGTTTTTGAGATTGCATCCAAGTACTGCATTTTGGACTGTTTTGCTGACCATGATGGCTACTCCATTTCTTCTGAGGGATTCCTGCCCACAGTAGTAGATATAATGGTCATCTGAGTTAAATTCACCCATTCCAGTCCATTTTAGTTCGCTGATTCTTAGAATGTTAATGTTCACTCTTGCCATCTCTTGTTTGACCACTTCCAATTTGCCTTGATTCATGGACCTGACATTCCAGGTTCCTATGCAATATTGCTCTTTACAGCATCGGACTTTGTTTCTATCACCAGTCACATCCACAGCTGGGTATTGTTTTTGCTTTGGCTCCATCCCTTCTTTCTTTCTGGAATTATTTCTCCGCTGATCTCTAGTAGCATATTGGACACCTACTGACCTGGGGAGTTCCTCATTCAGTATCCTATTATTTTGCCTTTTCATACTGTTCATATGAAGTATTGATAAATCTCATATATTTTTAATATTGTAATAGTTCAATCTCTGTATTATAGGGTTTTGTTCAAGTGACCACTTTGGCTTTAAGAACCTAAGGAATATAAAAGACAGCATAGACCAGTTAAAAAGATGTTTAGACCAGTAGCAGGGCTTCAGTCTCACCTCTGACCCAGCTGGATTTCTTTGGATCATTCTTGGAGATCTTTCTGCAGGCATGTGCACGTCCCTAAACTGAAGACCGTGGTCCCTGGATCAACTTTATTCAAGGATGCAGTGTGAATGAATGCAACAATGTCTGCCGAAAATAAATGAAAGGAAAACGACTCCTATTTCATAACCACAACACAGAGGACTTCCTGGATATCCTCTACTGGTTTTTATAATATATAAAGAGAAATTTCTGAATCTCTGTTTTTCACAATACCTTATAATTCTTATTCCTTTGATTGACTGCTTTCTGATCCTCATAAAATGCTTGGATTAACCAGTTTCTAATCTCTGCAAAATGTTTTAGGTGGCCCCAGAATTTCTTTCAGCAGCTGTAATTTCCCCTTTATTTTGTGTTCATACACAGCAAAGTTAAGGCTTATCCACTTGAAATGAAGTAACTAAATGTGTCTGCTAGGTACTTGGATCTGAGGTACAGGTAAACTCCAATTACTTCCCTCTGACAATCACAGTCTTTTAGAATTCTCAGCTCTCCATTAGAAAGTCCACTCCACTCTTCAAAAATAACTATATAAAATACAGAAAGAAATTATTTTGGTGGAATCCTCTGCTCTAAATTAAACACTGTTTATAACAGTAAAAATAAGAGCACATTGCAGGATGAATATATATGTTTATTTTTACATATTGGTGATGGTTTAGTTGCTCAGTCATGTCTGA